>NW_007129487.1:0-5496 GCF_000164805.1 Carlito syrichta
GGGTATCTGTCACTGTCCAGAGTGTCTGGGTGTATCTGGGGAGTCTGGGCCTGTCCTGGGAATCTGACCATGTGCTGGGTGTCTGGGCTGTCCGAGGTTTTGTCTTGGTCTGTCTGAGGTGTCAATGACAGTCTGGAGTTTTTCTCTGGGCTTGCCTGGGGTGTTTGGCCATGTCCGTAGTGTCTGGCCTTGTCCTGGTTGCCTGACCCTGTTGGTGGTATCTTGACCTGTCCCTGGTGTCTGGGCCTGTCTGGGATGTCTGAGCTTGCCAGGGTGTCTGTGCCTCTTCTGGGTGTCAGTCTGTGTCTGTTTGAGGTGTCACAGTCTGTCTGATGTTTCTGGGCCTGTCTGAGGTATCTTTGCCTGTCCAAGGTGTCTGTCCTTCTCCAGGGTATCTGGGATATTCTGGGGTATCTGCACCTGCCTGAGGTATCTGGCTCTGCCCAGGGTGATTGGGCCGTTCTGGGGTATCTGGCCCTGTCCAGGGTGTCTGAGCCTGTCTGAGATATCTGGGACTTTCCAGGGTGTCTGGGTGTGTCTGGGGTGTCTGGGTCTGTCCGAAGTCTGGGTCTATCTGGAGTGTCTGGTCCTGTCTGAGGTGTCTGGGGCTTGTCCCGGGTGTGTGGGCCTGTTTAGGGTGTCTGTGTCTGTCTGAGGTGTTTCATTCTGTCCAAGGTTTTTGGGCCTGGCTGGGGTGTCTTGCCTGTCTGGGGCGTCTGGGCCTGTCTGTGATTTGTGGTCCTAGTCTTGGATGTCTGGGCCAGTGTAAGGTGTCTAGGCTTGTCTTGGGTATCTGGGTCTGACCAGGGTATCTGGGCCTGTCTGGGATGTCTGGGCCTGATCTAGGTGTCTCTACCTGAGATATCTGTCTGGATCTGTCTGAGGTGTATGAGACTGTTCTGGGTATCTGGGCCTGTTCAGGGTGTCTGGGCCTGTCTGGGTGGTCTGGGTCTGTCTGGAATGTCTGGGCCTGTCCGGGTTATCTGATCCTGTCTGGAGTGTCTGGCCCTGTCCAGGGTATCTCGACCTGTCTGGGGTGTCTGACTGTGTCCACAATATCTGGACCTGTCTCTTGTCTGGATCTGTCTGGGGTGTCTGGACCTGTCCCGGGTGTCTGGGACTGTCCAGGGTGTGTGGCCTGTCTAGAGTGTCTAGACCTATCCTGGGCCCATCTGAGGTATCTGAGCTTGTGTTAGATGCCTGGGCCTATCCATGGTATCTCAGCCTATCTGGAGTGTCTGGACCTGTTTGGGTGTCTGGCCCTCTCCTGACTGTCTGGGTCTGTTCTAGTTGTCTGAATGTGTCTGGGGTGTCTGGGCCTGTCTGGGGTGTATGGACCTGTCTGGAGTGTCTAGGCATAGCCTGGGTGTCTGTGCCTATCCCAGTGCTGTTTGTGTCTGTCTGAGATGTCCGGGTTTGTCTGGGATGTCCAAGTCTGAGCAGGGTGTCTGGGTCTGTCTGAGATTTCTGGACCTGTCTAGTGTGTCTGACCCTCTCCTGAGTGTCTGAGTCTGTACAAGCTGTCTGAATGGGTCTGTCTGAGGTGTCTAGGCCTATCCAGAGAGTTTGGGCCTGTCCACGGTGTCTGAGCTTGTCCTAGATATCTGGGCCTGTCCAGGGTGTCTGGCCCCTCTCGTGAATGTCTGGGTCTGTTCAAGTTGTCTGACTGGGTATGTCTGGGGTGTCTGAACCTTTCCAGAGTGTCTGGGCCTTTCTGAGATGTATGGACCTGTCTGGCATGTCTAGGCATAGCCCGGGTGTCTGTACCTGTCGTGGCTGACTGTCTCTGTCTGAGATGTCCAGGTTTGTCTGGGGTGTCCAAATCCGATCAGGGTGTCTGGGTCTGTCTGAGGTGTCTGGGTCTATCTGAGATTTCTGGACCTGTGTGGTGTGTCTGGCCCTCTCCTGAGTGTCTGAGTCTGTCTGAGTTGTCTGATTGGGTCTGTCTGAGGTGTCTGGGCCTATCCAGAGAGTCTTGGCCTGTTCAGGGTGTCTGAGCTTGTCCTAGATGTCTAGGCCTGCCTGGGGTGTCTGGGCCTGTCTGGATTGTCTGGGCCTGTCCAGGGTTTCTGTCTGGGCCTGTCGAATATGTTTCTGAGTCTGTCCGGGATTTCTGGCTCTGTCCAGAGTATCTGGACTTGCCCAGGTATATGGGTCTGTCTGGGGTGTTTGGGCCTATCCTGGGTTTCTGGACCTCTCTGAGTTGTCTAGGCTTATTTAAGATGTCTGGGCCTGTCTGGGGTGTCTGGTTCTGTCAGGGAGTCTGACACTCTCCTGAGTGTCTACGCCTGTTCTAGTTGTCTGACTGGTTCTATCTGGGGTATCAGAGCTAGTCTGGGGAGTCTGGACCTGTCTGGGTTGTATGAACCTGCCTGGAGCTTCTGGGCCTGTCCTGGGTATCTATGCCTGACCCGAGTGACTGTCTGTGTCTGTCTGCGGTTTCTGGGTTTGTCTGGGGTGTCCAGATCTGACCAGGATGTCTAGGTTTGTGTGAGGTGTCTGGGGCTCTCCAAAACGTCTGAGCCTGTCTAGGGTGTCCAGTCCTCTCCTGGGTGTCTGGTTTTGTCCAAGTTGTCTACCAGGTCTGTCTGGGGTATTGGGCATTTCCGGGGTGTATGAACCTGTCTGGAATGTCTAGGCATAGCCTGGGTGTCTGAGCCTGTCCTGGAAATCTGGGCCTTCCAAGGTGTCTGTCTGGGTCTTTCTGGGGTGCCTGGGCCTGTCTGGAGTGTCTTGGTCTGTCTGAGATATCTGTGCCTGTCCAGGGTATCTGAGGCTGTCTGGAGTGTCTGACTTGTCCTGGATGTTTGTCTGGGACTATCTGAGGTGTCTGGGCCTATCGAGAGAGTCTGGGCCTCTCCAGGGTGTCAGAGCCTGTCCAAGATGTCTGGGCCTACCTGTGGTGTCTGGGCCTGTTCTAGTTGTCTGTCTGGGTGTGTCCGAAGTATCTGGGCCTGTCTCTGGTATCTGGGCCTGTCTGGGGTATCTGGGCCTGTCTGGGGCGTCTGGATTTGTCTAGAGTGTTTGGCTCTGTCCTAGTGTCTGGCCCTGTCTGGGGTTTCTGGCTCTGTCCGAGTATCGGGGCCTGTCCCAGGTGTCTGGGCCTTTCTGGGGTGTCTGGACCTGTGCAGGGTGTCTAGCCTGTCCTGGGTGTCTGGGACTGTCTGAGGTGTCTGGGCCTATCCAAAGTGTCTGGGCCTGTTTGGTGTCTAGGCCTATCCAGGGTATTTGGACCTGTTCAGGGAGTCTGACCCTCTCCTGAATGTCTGGGTGTGTCCAAGTTGTCTGACTGGGTCTGTCTGGGGTGTATGGACCTGTCTGGAGTGTCTGGGCATATCCTGGGTATCTGTTGCTGTCCCTGGTGACTGGTTGTGTCTGTCTGAAGTGTCTGGGTTTGTCTGTGAAATCCAGGACTGAGTAGGGTGTCTGGGTCTGTCTGAGATGTCTGGACCTGTCCAGGGTGTCTGACCTTCTCCTGTCCAAGTTGTCTGATTGGGTCTGTCTGGGGTGTCTAGGCCTATCCAGAGAGTCTGGGCCTGTCCGGGGTGCCTGAGCTTGTCCAAGATGTTTGGGCCTGTTCGGGGTATCTGAACCTGTCCATTGTGTCTGACTCTCTCCTAAATGTCTGGGCCTGTTCAAGTTGTCTAACTGAGTCCGTCGGGGGTGTCTGAGCCTGTCCAGGGTGTCTGGGCCTTTCCGGGGTGTATGAACCTGTCTGGAATGTCTAGGCATAGCCTGGGTGTCTGTGCCTGTCCTGGCTGATTGTCTGTGTCTGTCTGAGGTATCCAGGTTTGTCTGGGATGTTCAAGTCTAAATGGGGTGTCTAGGTCTGTCTGAGGTGTCAGTCTGTCTGAGATGTCTGACCTGTCCGGGGTGTCTGGCCCTCTCCTGGGTGTAATGAATGCTAAATATAACTTGTTTAGTCCTCTAACTCATCAGTTCCCAAACTTTTTGGCATCAGGGACTGAGTTCATGGAGGACAATTTTTTAACAAATGGAGGAGGGAGAGGTAGATGATTGGGGGTGATTGAAGCACATTACATTTGTATATTTCATTTCTATTTTTATTACTACATTGTAATTTATAATGAAATAATTGTACAACTCCCCATAATGCAGAATCAGTGTGTGCCACTCCTTGTTGCTCACATTACCTTCTGAGCTCGTGCCTTCTGTCATGTCAGCGGTGGCATCAGATTCTCATAGGAGTACAAACCCTCTTGTGAACTACACATGTGAGGGATCTAGGTTTCATGCTCCTTATGAGAATCTAAGGTCTGATTACCTGAGGTGGAGCTGAGGCAGTGATGCTGACACTGGGGTGCACCTACAAGTACAGAGACAAGCCTTCTGCTTGTCACCTGCTGTGTGGTGCCATTCCTCACAGGCCGTAGATTGGTACTAGCCCGTGACTTGGGGGTTGGGTACCCCTGCTCTGCCTGACTTTTATTGGGTAAGCCAGACTGAAAGGTCTCAAAGACTAATAGCTAAAGTCAAAGTTAGACCTTGGTCACATTGAGTGGGAAATCCCGAGTGAACAGATTCTTCTAAACTCCAAAGGTCTAGTGACTCTACACTGGGTTTGTGTTTATAGAAGACAGTTGTCAGATGCTTCCTCCACATTTATTTCCACATAGTCAGCCAAACATACACTTAACATTCTTTTTTTTTTTTGCGTTGGATTCTCACTCTGTCCCCCGACTAACTAGAGTGCAGTGGCCGCTCTCGGCCACTACAGCCTCGACCTGCTGGTCTCCGGCGATCCTTCCGCCTCCACCTTCCGAGTAGCTGACACTTAGCATTCTTATGGAAGAAATACCCATTCCCCGTAGACCTGAGTAACTAGTTTATTAGGGCATGCCTTGTTTCTGCCCACATCCCTGTGACTGCAAAGACTAGATCAGGGATGGGCATGCGATCTGCACGAGCATGCCCTAAGGAGATATGGTGGGAATTGAATAACTTTTTCCAGAAGTGCTTTGGGAAGAAAAAGCTCCCTGATCAATGATGAATTCTAGAGACGCTGCTGTGATATAAAGGAAGTATCTGGAATTTCCCATCCAGGGGATGACACTGCATTCCTGTGGGGACCCTGAGAGTGAATCTCCTTCCTTGGTGGGTAGAGAGAAGCAGAAAAAGATATATGGTTCTTGGTGAAACTGAGTCTCTTGAAGCAGTCTCCCTTGGAGCAAATATTGCATACTTGAAGCCACTACTCCAGTTTGTGAGCTTGAGAATTCATTTTTCCTTAGGTCAATATAGTTTGGTTTTGTCACTTGTAACCGTAAGATTTGGCTCCTGTCCTGTGCAGATCCAGCTTTCTACAAAGGCCCACAGAGCAATAATTTAACATCCCACGCATTCATATCTATGTGGATTGTAGATCTCTGATACAAAGTTGACATTTCCAAGTTTGTTTTCTGGGAGAAGAAAGGGAAAACAACAGTTTGCCTGCTCAGATCAAGAGAGTGCTGCTCTGTCTTGATAGAGAGTCTC
>NW_007129488.1:0-4980 GCF_000164805.1 Carlito syrichta
TCTGTCTGGGTCTTTCTGGGGTGCCTGGGCCCGGCCTGTCTGGAGTGTCTTGGTCTGTCTGAGATATCTGTGCCTGTCCGGGGTATCTGAGGCTGTCTGGAGTGTCTGACTTGTCCTGGATGTTTGTCTGGGACTATCTGAGGTGTCTGGGCCTATCGAGAGAGTCTGGGCCTCTCCAGGGTGTCAGTGCCTGTCCAAGATGTCTGGGCCTACCTGTGGTGTCTGGGCCTGTTCTAGTTGTCTGTCTGGGTGTGTCCGAAGTGTCTGGGCCTGTCTCTGGTATCTGGGCCTGTCTGGGGTATCTGGGCCTGTCTGGGGCATCTGGATTTGTCTAGAGTGTTTGGCTCTGTCCTAGTGTCTGGCCCTGTCTGGGGTTTCTGGCTCTGTCCGAGTATCTGGGCCTGTCCCAGGTGTCTGGGCCTTTCTGGGGTGTCTGGACCTGTACAGGGTGTCTAGCCTGTCCTGGGTGTCTGGGACTATCCGAGGTGTCTGGGCCTGTCCAAAGTGTCTGGGCCTGTTTGGTGTCTAGGCCTATCCAGGGTATTTGGACCTGTTCAGGGAGTCTGACCCTCTCCTGAATGTCTGGGTGTGTCCAAGTTGTCTGACTGGGTCTGTCTGGGGTGTATGGACCTGTCTGGAGTGTCTGGGCATATCCTGGGTATCTGTTCCTGTCCCTGGTGACTGGCTGTGTCTGTCTGAAGTGTCTGGGTTTGTCTGTGAAGTCCAGGACTGAGTAGGGTGTCTGGGTCTGTCTGAGATGTCTGGACCTGTCCAGGGTGTCTGGCCTTCTCCTGGGTGTCTGAGTCTGTCCAAGTTGTCTGATTGGGTCTGTCTGGGGTGTCTAGGCCTATCCAGAGAGTTTGGGCCTGTCTGGGGTGAATGAGCTTTTCCAAGATGTCTGGGCCTGTTCTGGGTATCTGGACCTGTCTGTGGTGTCTGGCTCTCTCCTGAATGTCTGGGCCTGTTCAAGTTGTCTAACTGAGTCTGTCTGGGGTGTCTGAGCCTGTCCAGGGTGTCTGGGCTTTTCTAGGGTGTATGAACCTGTCTGGAGTGTCTGGGCATAGCCTGGGTGTCTGTGCCTGTCCTGGCTGATTGTCTGTGTCTGTCTGAGGTATCCAGGTTTGTCTGGGATGTTCAAGTCTAAATAGGGTGTCTAGGTCTGTCTGAGGTGTCAGTCTGTCTGAGATGTCTGGACCTGTCCAGGGTGTCTGGCCCTCTTCTGGGTGTAATGAATGCAATGAATGCTAAATATAACTTGTTTAGTCCTCTAACTCAGCAGTTCCCAAACTTTTTGGCATCAGGTACTGAGTTCAAGGAGGACAATTTTTCCACAAATGGAGGAGGGAGAGTTAGATGATTTGGGGTGATTGAAGCACATTACATTTGTATATTTCATTTCTATTTTTATTACTACATTGTAATTTATAATGAAATAATTGTACAACTCCCCATAATACAGAATCAGTGTGTGCCACTCCTTGTTGCTCACATTACCTTCTGAGCTCGTGCCTTCTGTCATGTCAGCGGTGGCATCAGATTCTCATAGGAGTACAAACCCTCTTGTGAACTACACATGTGAGGGATCTAGGTTTCATGCTCCTTATGAGAATCTAAGGTCTGATTACCTGAGGTGGAGCTGAGGCAGTGATGCTGACACTGGGGTGCACCTACAAGTACAGAGACAAGCCTTCTGCTTGTCACCTGCTGTGTGGTGCCATTCCTCACAGGCCGTAGATTGGTACTAGCCCGTGACTTGGGGGTTGGGTACCCCTGCTCTGCCTGACTTTTATTGGGTAAGCCAGACTGAAAGGTCTCAAAGACTAATAGCTAAAGTCAAAGTTAGACCTTGGTCACATTGAGTGGGAAATCCCGAGTGAACAGATTCTTCTAAACTCCAAAGGTCTAGTGACTCTACACTGGGTTTGTGTTTATAGAAGACAGTTGTCAGATGCTTCCTCCACATTTATTTCCACATAGTCAGCCAAACATACACTTAACATTCTTTTTTTTTTTTGCGTTGGATTCTCACTCTGTCCCCCGACTAACTAGAGTGCAGTGGCCGCTCTCGGCCACTACAGCCTCGACCTGCTGGTCTCCGGCGATCCTTCCGCCTCCACCTTCCGAGTAGCTGACACTTAGCATTCTTATGGAAGAAATACCCATTCCCCGTAGACCTGAGTAACTAGTTTATTAGGGCATGCCTTGTTTCTGCCCACATCCCTGTGACTGCAAAGACTAGATCAGGGATGGGCATGCGATCTGCACGAGCATGCCCTAAGGAGATATGGTGGGAATTGAATAACTTTTTCCAGAATTGCTTTGGGAAGAAAAAGCTCCCTGATCAATGATGAATTCTAGAGACGCTGCTGTGATAAAGGAAGTATCTGGAATTTCCCATCCAGGGGATGACACTGCATTCCTGTGGGGACCCTGAGAGTGAATCTCCTTCCTTGGTGGGTAGAGAGAAGCAGAAAAAGATATATGGTTCTTGGTGAAACTGAGTCTCTTGAAGCAGTCTCCCTTGGAGCAAATACTGCATACTTGAAGCCACTACTCCAGTTTGTGAGCTTGAGAATTCATTTTTCCTTAGGTCAATATAGTTTGGTTTTGTCACTTGTAACCGTAAGATTTGGCTCCTGTCCTGTGCAGATCCAGCTTTCTACAAAGGCCCACAGAGCAATAATTTAACATCCCATGCATTCATATCTATGTGGATTGTAGATCTCTGATACAAAGTTGACATTTCCAAGTTTGTTTTCTGGGAGAAGAAAGGGAAAACAACAGTTTGCCTGCTCAGATCAAGAGAGTGCTGCTCTGTCTTGATAGAGAGTCTCCTATGAGGTCCATCTACCGAGCATTGTCCATCAGGAATCCCACCTAACTGGTGGAATCACAGCTTGAAATTTTATGTGAAAGCACATAGGGGCTAGCAGGTATTTCTCTAGACCGCTTACTGGCATATTTGAGCAGATATATCAGAAAAGCAAACTAGAATATTTGCGATGTTTTTCCTATGTGAGGGAGATAGTCTCAGAATCTAGGAAAATGGAGTGTCTGTGTCCATAGGACAGGGATGGTAAATGATTGTGTTTTCTATGCTTCAGAGGATGTTGGTGGTTCTGAGTACCTCTCCCATCCTGGTCTGTAGTACAGGTAGTGAGATCAGGTTAGCCACAGGGATGAGCAGAGATGCTGGAACTGAGTTCTGTGTTCTGAATAGCAGATTGCAGCACTCAATTATACAGCAGAGCTCTGTGTGCTCTGGATGTCTCGTTGAGTCACAGCCTAAATTGGGAAGCTTCTGAGAAGGCTTCCTGGTAGTAGACAATCTGCAGTGATTGACTGTGATAGTCCTAAAGAAACATCCAGGGTATACAGCCCAGATGGTAGGCAGCTTTCAGGAAACAGAAGATGTTAAGGTAAAAGGAAAGGAGATGACCCAAATAAAAACCTTTTTTCTTTTCTTTTTTGTGACTTGGAGTCTCACTCTGTCACCCAGGCTGGAGTGCAGTGGCATGCTCATGACCACCACAGCATCGACCTACTGGTCTCAGGCGATCCTTCCACCTCAGCCTTCCTAGTAGCTAGAACTACAGGCATGCTACCACGCCCGGCTAATTTTTGGTTTATCATAGAGAGAAGATCTCAGCAATTTTTTCAGGCTGTCCTCGAACCTGTGGGCTCAGGCAGTCCACTCGCCTCGGCCTCCCAAACTGTTGGGTTATAGCCACCGAGCCTGGTCATAAGAAACTTTTGGGTGGGAGAAAAAGAAGTTTAGTGGGTAACAAATGTTGAAGGGCTAAGGCATGGGCAGCTGCCAGAGAAGAGCCAGAGTGAACTCTTTTGATGTCAGGGGCCGACACCTTGGAGAGCAGATCAAGAGTCACAGTAGCAGAAGATGATGTGTTCTTCAATAGCACCTGTGCCTGGGCAGCATGCCTTTGCCAGAAGAAACACCGTGATGCATTTTTTTTCTTCCTAGGCGTCATCAGAAGAAATAAATGTAGGGCTAAGTGTCTTCTATGCTTTCATTATCAGTGTATTTTATCATACATATACAACTTTTTTATGTAGAGGCTTTCCTAGTGCTTGAACTGTATCTTCTCTATGCCTGAGACTCATCTAACTTCCCTAATGTGAAAACAACCAATGATACAGCACAGCAAATTACATGGTGTAAGCATGCATTGTAGGCCTCATGGGGACACAGAAGAGAAGACAGTTGCTCATTTATATCTTCTTCTGCACTCACGTGAGCTGAATTGGCTGGTGTCCACCCACTGCTTCATTTCAGTGCATTTTCACTTGTATAGTAATTTTGGGGTAGAGGTTTTTGCCAATAACTACAATAAATGTAGAGACAGTGACTTTTGATAGCAAAGATTAGCATCATTGAACTTCTTGCTTCCTGACAAATTGGGCGACTCTTTGTTTTCCTAGAAAACCTGAATAATTGAAAGCCTCACACCTAGTGATCTTTAGACTAGTCCAGGCAGGTCTTAGAGTCTTGTATGGTTTTTGCTTCCTTGGAGGTTAAGTTTTGCATGTTACCACACCCACGATTTACACACAAACAACTTCCTCTAAGACAAATTCAGCTGATGTGTTGGATTAGGCTTAGAACCTACTTCTCTTTACTTGGTCTATTGTGTGTTCCCCTTTTATAGACACAGCTAAATTTTAAAAAGCAGAAATTGCATCTGAAAATTTTCAGTTCTCATGGAAGATGCAGCAGTACTTAGTCTCGATCATTTCACTGAGCACCCTACTGGTGAGAAGATAATATCTAAGTCATCATCAGTTTAGTGAGTTTGTATGAGAATCCTCCCTGTCATCCCTGAGTGTGTAAAGCCAGTTCTTGAACTGCCTCTGGACCACTGAGGTCATAGTAGAAGTGTTTTTTTCTTAGTTCAGGAGGTAGAAACAACTTTGACTTTTTAGATAGATGAAACACAGACACAAAATACCCTGGATAAGGAA
>NW_007129489.1:0-3241 GCF_000164805.1 Carlito syrichta
TCTGTGTTGACCTAGGAGTTGTTCAGAATTATGCTGTTTAGTGTACATGTTTTTGTGTTTGGGGTGAATTTTATTAGTGGTGATGCTTATTTTTATTCCACTGTAGTCATAGAACATACATGGTAGCATTTTGAACTTATGGAAACTTTTAATTCTTGATTTATGGCTGAGGAAGTGGTTCATCTTGGAGTAAGATCCATGTGGTGATTAGTGGAATGCATATTCTGTGGTCATTGAGTGGAGTGTTCTATAGGTACCTATTAAGTCCATTTGGTCAAGCATCAAGTTAAGATTCCAGATCTTCTTATTGATTTTCACCTTGATGATCTATCTAGGGTTGTTAGTAGGGAATTTAAACCCCCCAGTTATGATAGTGTTAGAGTCAATATTCTTTTTTAGTTTACTAGAAGTTGCTTTATAAATCCAGATGTTACTGTGTTGAGTGTATATATATTAAAGATGAATATTTCTTGTTGATGGATTGAATCTTTTATCATTATGTAATGTTTTCCATATCTTTTAAAATTTTGGTATTTTGAAGGTTGTTTTGTCTGATAGTAAAATCACATCTTCTGCCTTATTTTGTTTTCTGTTCACCTGAAAGTTTGTTTTTCATTTTTTGTCTTCAAGCCTGTGGGTGAGATGTGTTTCCTGGAGGCAGCATATTGTTGGGTCATTTTTTAAATCCAGTTTGTCATTCTCTGTCTTTTCATTGGTGCATTTAATCCATTGGCATTCAGGTTGATTATTGAAATGTGAGAATTTATCACTGTCATGTGGCTCTTATAAGGCTGTTTTGTTTTCTTTTAACTTTTGGGTTGATATATGCATGTTTTTAGTTTTGCTGTCATGAGATGTGTTGTGTTGATTCTATGTTTTCCTGCATTCTTGGGAATGGCATGATTGTTCTTTCTTTCTTTTTTCTCCTGTGCTTAATACCTTCTTGAACATCTCCTGTAGAACTGATCCAGAAACAACATAATCTTTTAGGGACAGGATGTCTGGGAAGGATTTTAATTTTCCATTGCTGATGAAGATGAGCTTGACTGGGTAGGAAATTCTTGGTTGAAATTGTTTATCTTTGGGGACTTTGAAAGTTAGGCTCCAGTCCCTTTTAACTAGTAGTGTTTCTGCCACTAAGTTTCCTGCTATTCTGATTGATTTTCCCCAGTAGATAGTCTGACCTTTCTCTCTTGCTGTTTTTAGGATTTTTGTATTTTATACCTACTTTTTTGTTTTTGGTGAATTGCTAGGTGTCTATACGTTGGTTTTCTTATTTGATGTCTTGCATGAATTCTCTGAATCTGTTGTTTGGATGGCCACGTCTCTGGTGAGATGGAGATAGTTTTCATGGATAACCTCCTGAAATACTTGATCTAAGGTATTCTTCATCTCTCTTTCTTGTGGAATACCAATCAGGTGTTAAGTTTGGCCTCTTGATATAACTGCACATCTCTTGGTGGTTTTGTTATTGCTTTCTGAGTTTTATTTCTATGTTTTTACAGATTAGGTTAATTCCACGTTTTGCTCATCAAGCTTGGAGATTCTTTCTTATGCTTCATTGATTCTGCTGTCCATGCTTGTCATCTATTTCCTGGATGTAGTTTTTTTATGCTCCAAGTCTTGGTTATAAGTTATTCCAGTGTCGTATCTTGTCTTTCTTGAGTCTTATTCACCCTTTCCATCCATTCCCTAATCTCCGTTGTATTCTGGGGCCAATCATTGGTGATTTCCATTGTTTGTGTTGTGAAATCTGATTTTTCAGTGATGCCTTTCTGGTACACTGGAATTAACTGTGTTCTTCCATTGATTTTTCCTCATTTGTGGCAGCAATATTTCTGTATTCTTTAATTCTGTTATTCAGTGTTAATGGCCAGGGCTTTCACTTTTATTGTTTGCTCGACCCTCTACTTGTCCCTGATTGGAGCCTCCAAATTTGTTCTGTTTTGAAATGGTTAGGAGTGGGAAGCTTTGCTATTTCTTATAGTTTTGAGAGTTGAATAAGGTGAAGGGTGGGGAACTAGGATTCAGAAATGATTTGCAAGTTACAATGTTCACTGACTGGTGTATAACTAACATGCTATACAACAATGCAATGTGTGTATACCCCCTGAGTCCATGATAAGGTAACAGTAATGAGGAGAACAGAGAAAAGTAAAAGAATGAAATACAATTGGCAAAACTAATAAAACATATCACAGAAAAAGAAAAGCAAAAACAAGACTAAAACAAAGAAAGAGAAAACAAAAAAGCAAACAAAACCAACACAAACAGAAAAGAAAACACAAAAAAACAAAAAACAGGAAAACCAAACACACACACACACACACACACACACACACACACACAGATGCAGATATGCACAACAAAAAATTAAAGAGGAAAAACACAAAAAAAGGTGAGAGGAGGAATGCAGATTGAACCGTCACACACACATTCACACACACTAAACCTAAACAAAAGAGGAACAAAAAAAGAGGGAAATGAAAATTGAACCCTCACACACATGCATTCACACACACACACTAAAACGAAAAAGAGACAAAAAAGAAAAAAATTAAAAAAGAATTTCTGAGCACTAACCGTCCTCTTGTGGCAACTTCTGTAGTTATTTCTCTCAACTGCTTATAGGTAAGCCCATCTCCTGTGGGGCTGTGGGCTCATTCATAATCTCCTTTGTGTGCCACCCAGGGGGAAGGAGAGAGGTGGTGGGGATGAGTGGGTTGTCAGTCCTCTCATCCCACTCTTGTGAAGGATCCCCTCCAGTGGGGAGGTGCAGAATTGTCTCCTACCCAGGTGTTAGCAGTGGACATCCCAGCCAGGCTTATCCCAGAGTAGAGTTCTCCTAGTGTGGCCGTCATCATTCTCAGTCCCCTTCATTTGTGCCCCACTGTGTGGGTCTGTTGTTCAGGGGAATGCTGGGAAGAAGGGGGTTGGGTCAGCCCAGGACTCACCACTGCTCTCTTGGGTGGGGTCTTCCTTGTCCTTCTCAGGTTGCATCCTTTGTTCTGCAGCGAGATGGAGTGCCTGAGATCCATACTCATCCTGTCCCTCTGAAGTTTGTGCTTTCAGGATGTTCCCTCTGAGTCAAGACCAACTTCTGAGTAGCCAACCTGCCAATCACAGAGAGTAGGTCTGTTGTTACCTAGTGAGATATCTGGAGCACTTCCCTGCCTGGTTTTCAAAATGGTGGCAGTGTGCCTGTTTCACCTTTTCCAGTGGGACTCTGCTGCTGCCTCCT
>NW_007129490.1:0-547 GCF_000164805.1 Carlito syrichta
CCAGACATCTCAGACAGACTGACATCTCAGACAGACCTAGATAACCTGTTTAGACTTGAACATCCCAGACAAACCTGGATACCTCAGGCAGACACAGACAATCAGCCAGGACAGGCACAGACACCCAGGTTATGCCTAGACACTCCAGACAGGTTCATACACCCCAGAAAGGCCCAGACACCCTGGACAGGCTCAGACACCCCGGACAGGCTCAGACACCCCAGACAGACTCAGTTAGATAACTTGAACAGGCCCAGACATTCAGGAGAGGGCCAGACACCACGGACAGGTCCAGATACCCCGAACAGGCCCAACATCTTGGACAAGTTCAGGCACCCCAGACAGGCCCAGACTCTCTGGATAGGCCTAGACACCCCAGACAGACCCAATCAGACAACTTGGACAGGAGAAGGTCAGACACCCTGGACAGGTCCAGACATCTCAGACAGACCCAGACACCCTACTCAGTCCTGGATTTCATAGACAAACCCAGACACTTCAGACAGACACAACCAGTCACCAGGGACAGGAACAGATACCCAGGATA
>NW_007129491.1:0-854 GCF_000164805.1 Carlito syrichta
GATGATGAATGAGACGGAGCGATTTTCATTGTCTGCTGACTGCTCGTATCTCTCCTTATGAAAACTGTTCAATCACTTATTTTGCACCCTTTTCAAAGCAAATGTTTATCTGGTTTTTCTGAGTGTTTGAGTTAATTATAGATCCTAGATCTGCAAGTTTTGCCATTTTACAAGTTATGCCTTTTTACAGATATATAGGTGGAGAATGGTTTTTCCCATTCTGTTGACTGTATCCCTCCTCTTTTGATGGTTTCTTTTGTTTTGCAGAAGTATATTAATTTTATGAGATCCCACTTATCTAACTTACTTTTTAAGTGTTGAGTATTTAGTGTTCTGAAGAGGAATTATATTCAGTTTCCAGTTTCCCTAAGGGTGTCTCCTGCGATTTCTAAGATTAACATAGTTTGGGTTTTACGTTTAGATCTTTGATCCATTTAGAGTTAATGTGTATGTTGATAGATAGTTGCCTTGTTTCAATCTGGTCCATGTTGTCAGCCTTTTCACCGAACCATTTACTGAATATATTCTCCATTAACCAGTGGGTCTTCGAGGTTTTTGCAAAGATGAGTTGGCTGAGAATTTGATGGTTTTATTCTCTGTCCTGATCCGTTGGCCTATGGACCCTTTCTTGTACCAATGCCAGGCTGTGTTGATTACTGTAAACATATAGTAAACTTTGAAGTCTAGAACAGTGATAACTCCTGCTTTGTTTCTTTGATAAGATCCTTTTCGCTATTCTTGATTGTTTATGGTTTCATATGAATTCTGTTGGGTTTTTTTTTGAGTTGGAGTCTCACTCTTTCGCCCTGACTGGAGTGCCTTGAGTGTTCCCGGCCACCACAACCTCGACCTGG
>NW_007129492.1:0-842 GCF_000164805.1 Carlito syrichta
TTCAGTTTCCAGTTTCCCTAAGGGTGTCTCCTGCGATTTCTAAGATTAACATAGTTTGGGTTTTACGTTTAGATCTTTGATCCATTTAGAGTTAATGTGTATGTTGATAGATAGGTGCCTTGTTTCAATCTGGTCCATGTTGTCAGCCTTTTCACCGAACCATTTACTGAATATGTTCTCCATTAACCAGTGGGTCTTCGAGGTTTTTGCAAAGATGAGTTGGCTGAGAATTTGATGGTTTTATTCTCTGTCCTGATCCGTTGGCCTATGGACCCTTTCTTGTACAAATGCCAGGCTGTGTTGATTACTGTAAACATATAGTAAACTTTGAAGTCTAGAACAGTGATAACTCCTGCTTTGTTTCTTTGATAAGATCCTTTTCGCTATTCTTGATTGTTTATGGTTTCATATGAATTCTGTTGGTTTTTTTTTTTTTTTTTTGAGTTGGAGTCTCACTCTTTCACCCTGACTGGAGTGCCTTGAGTGTTCCCGGCCACCGCAACCTCGACTTGCTGGGCTCCGGTGATCCTTCCGCCTCAGCATTCCAAGTAGCCTGAATGACAGGCATGCACTACCACACCCGGCTGATTTTTTGATTTATTGTAGATATGTGGTCTCTCTGCCACGGCGGGTCTCGAATCCGTGGACTCAGGCAATTCACTCACCTCAGCCTCTCAAAGGTGGGGGATTATAGGCTGTGCCAACGAGGTAGGCTCATATGAATTCTTAATTGTAATTTCCAGGTCTGAGAAGAATTATGCTAACATAACGGTTATTTAATTGAATCTGTAGATTGACCAAATGACTAATTTTTGCCTTAAAGATGTAAGCAAACTCGGGGA
>NW_007129493.1:0-5320 GCF_000164805.1 Carlito syrichta
TCCTTCCTTAGAACTATCCCTCCACTGCCAATCTCACCCCTCCCCATAAACAGTTTGGCACTACTGCCAATCATTTTTTTACAGCACTAAAAGTGATCAAGTTCAGCTCATGAGTGAGAACATATGTAACGCTGTTCCTTTGTTTCTGTAATAAATCACTGAAAATGACCTACCACATATCCATCAAACGTTCTGCAAATTCCTTACATCTGTCCTTTTTTATGGCTGCAGAATATTCCTCTGTTTATATACCAAATTTATTTTATCCATTCCAGCTTTGATGGGCAACATGGTTGCTACCATGTTTTATTGCAATTGTGATAGGAGCCGAAAAAACATACTGGTGCAGGTATCTTTTTGGTAAAATGATTTGAGTTCCTCCAGGTATATTCTCTACAGCAGAATTACTTAGTCGCATGATAGTTCAATATCTTGTCTCTTTACAAACCACCACACTGTTTTCCCAAGATATTGCTCTACTTTTCAGTCCACATGTAGTGTAGAAGAATGTATTTGTTTCCAAATCCTTACTTTTATCTGTTATTGTTTGTTATATTATTGATGGTCAGTCTTACAGGGGGTATGAGGTATTTCAAAGTGGTTTCATTTGCATTTTTTTGTTGATGAATGAGGCTGAGCAATTTTCATGTGTCTGCTGGCTGCTTGTATCTCCTCTTATGAAAAGTGTCTAATCACGTATATTGCACACTTTTCAAAGTGAAGGTTTGTCTGATTTTTCTGAGTGTTTGAGTTACTTTCAAATCCTAGATGTTATGCCTTTTAACAGATATATAGGTAGGGAATCGTTTTTCCCATTCTGTTGGCTGTATCACTGCTCTTTTGATTATTTCTTTTGTTTTCCAGAAATATATTAATTTTATGAGATCCCACTTGTGTAACTTACTTTTTAAGTGTTGAGTATTTAGTGTTCTGAAGAGGGATTATATCCAGTGTCCAATTTCCCTAATGGTGTCTCCTGCGATTTCTATGGTTTTTATAATTTGGTGTTTTACGTTTAGGTCTTTGATCCATTTAGAGTTAATGTGTATGGTGATGGATAGGGGCCTTGTTTCAAACTGGTGCATGTTGTCAGCCTTTTCTGCGAACCATTTACTAAATACGTTCTCCATTATCCAGGGGATCTTCGAGGTTTTTGCAAAGATGTGTTGGCTGGGAATTTGATGATTTCATTCTCTGTCCTGATCCATTGGCCTATGGACCTATTCTTGTACCAATACCAGGCTGTGTTGATTACTGTAAACATATAGTAAAGTTTGAAGTCTAGAACAGTGATAACTGCTGCTTCGCTTCTTTGATAAGATTCTTTTGGCTATTCTTGATTGTTTATGGTTTCATATGAATTTTTTTTTGAGGTGGAGTCTCACTCTTTCCTCCTGACTGGAGTGCATTGGCTGCTCCCTTCCACTGCAACCTCGACCTGCTGGGCTTCGGTGATCCTTCCTACTCAGCATTCCAATTAGCCTGAATGACAGGCATGCGCCACCACGCACGGCCGATTTTTTGATTTATTGTAGAGATGAGGTCTCGCTGCCCAGGCGGGTTTCGAACCCGCAGGCTCAGGCAATCCATTCAAGTCAGCCTCCCAAAGGCGCGGGATTACAGGCTGTGGCAACGAGGCCAGCTCATATGAATCCTTTATTGCAATTTCCAGGTCTGAGAAGAATGATGTTAACTTAATTGTTATTTCATTGAATCTGTAGATTGACCAAATGTCTAATTTTTTACATTAAAGAGGTAAGCAAACTCGGGGAAACAAGCATGTCAAATTGTCATTAATGACATCCGCCTCAGAACTTCGACATGATAATCAGAGGTAGCATGACTACTGAGCAATCCTTAGGATTCAAGGGCTTATGCACAGTGCTCTGCCAAATGCGGTAGACATAGTGGGTTTTATCCCCAAGAAGTGAATAAAACGATGTGTTCACACCTATCCAAAAACTTCTCCAGGGATAAGTGACAATTCAAAAATCCACTAAACGAGGTATTTTTTTTTTTTTGCAATGCAGTATTTATTGAGAGGACAGAGAAACTCCCATACTGGGAGGGAAACTGAGTGAGTTGCCCAAGTGGTAGTGTTTTATTATTAAGGTCACCGATCCTGTTGCATCTTGGTTATAGCACAACCACATACTATTTAGCACTTTCTTTAGTTTAGAAACGTTTGGATGTTTTTAATATTATGTAACAGCCTTTGCGCTGCTTTTCCAAAAGGATTTGAACACCGATTTAGCTAAGATCATCGTCAATTTTTCAGAATTTTCAATTATCTAAATTTTTATACTAATGAGGAGCCCAAATACTTACTACTTTGTAAATTTCAATGTATTTTGGTTAATGTGTTTTGGGTCAAAATTCTCTTTATTCTGTCTGCCTGATTTTAAATGCTTGGTGATTAAAAGTATCAGAGTAATCGGATACTTTGTTGCAGAGTACAACATTATGTCTTAGGTAGAGAAAATAGTAGGGGATTCAATGGAAATACTCTTTTGAAAATATGAATTAGGTTAAAATATGAAGGGAATAAGATTTTATATTTCCCTCAAATATTAAACGGAAACTTTTCCCTAAGGATTGCACATATGTAACATTTAATCAAAATTAACACGCAGAAAATACAGAGTCCACCAAGAAAAGTACACAAAGTATAAGAATGGAAAAAGCTGTATTAAATTGCCTTACTGTTTTATTTTCTATAATTTTTAAGAGTTAATATGCATTCTGCCTTCTGAATAGCGCTTAGGTACATTGAATCTTACGTTTCAGTTATCTAGGAATGATATAGATCTGGAATCTCAAAAAGCTTCAACTTAGGTAGAATAAAACATTCAGAATTTGTGTGAGAAACACTGTAGTTCTCAATTTTGAAATCAGAATTATACCATGTATTCTAACGTATTAAGTGAAAAAGGAGTTATCATTGCAGTATGATATACTTCTTAAAAAATCAATAACTGCATAATGAACATTTCTAGGCCCAACCGTGATTAGTAAACATTTTTAAAATAAAAAAAGATTAAAAGATAGAATAAACAAATAAATCAGTTGCATGTTTTACAGCTTAGATTTTATTCATTTATTTATTCATTTATTTTAATTTTTAAAAAAATTAGAGTTCAATTCATAGTTAGATATACAATCACTGATTATACAGGGTCCCTGGTTGATGAGGTATGCCCCTCGTTCCTTAGCAGTATCCCTCCACAGCGAATCTCACCTCTCCCTGTAAACAGTTTTCCACTACTGCCAATCACTTTCTTACAGCACTATAAGTGATCAGGTTCAGCTCATGAGTGAGAACATATGGAACTCTGTTCTTTGTTTCTGTGATAAATCACTGAAAATGACCTACCACATATCCATCAAACGTTCTGCAAATTCCTTCTATCTGTCCTTTTTCATAGCTGTATAATATTCCTCTGTGTATATACATTTATTTTATCCATTCCAGCTTTGATGGGCAACAGGGTTGCTACCATGTTTTATTGCAATTGTGATCAGAGCTGAAGAAACATACAGGTGCAGGTATCTTTTTGGTAAAATTATTTGAGTTCCTCCATGTATATTCTCTGCAGGGGAATTACTGAGTCACATGTTAGGTCAATATCTTGTCCCTTTACAAACCACCACACTGTTTTCCAAAGACGTTGCTCTGTTTTTCAGTCCACATGCAGTGTAGAAGAATGTATTTTTTTCAAATCCTTACTTGCATCTGTTATTGTTTGTTTTATTAATGATGGTCAGTCTTACAGGGGGTATGTGGTATTTCAAAGTGGTTTCATTTGCATTTCTTTGATGATGAATGAGACGGAGCGATTTTCATTTGTCTGCTGACTGCTCGTATCTCTCCTTATGAAAACTGTCCAATCACGTATTTTGCACCCTTTTCAAAGCAAATGTTTATCTGGTTTTTCTGAGTGTTTGAGTTAATTATAGATCCTAGATCTGCAAGTTTTGCCATTTTACAAGTTATACCTTTTCACAGATATATAGGTGGAGAATCGTTTTTCCCATTCTGTTGACTGTATCCCTCCTCTTTTGATGGTTTCTTTTGTTTTGCAGAAGTATATTAATTTTATGAGATCCCACTTATCTAACTTACTTTTTAAGTGTTGAGTATTTAGTGTTCTGAAGAGGAATTATATTCAGTTTCCAGTTTCCCTAAGGGTGTCTCCTGCGATTTCTAAGATTAACATAGTTTGGGTTTTACGTTTAGATCTTTGATCCATTTAGAGTTAATGTGTATGTTGATAGATAGGTGCCTTGTTTCAATCTGGTCCATGTTGTCAGCCTTTTCACCGAACCATTTACTGAATATGTTCTCCATTAACCAGTGGGTCTTCGAGGTTTTTGCAAAGATGAGTTGGCTGAGAATTTGATGGTTTTATTCTCTGTCCTGATCCGTTGGCCTATGGACCCTTTCTTGTACCAATGCCAGGCTGTGTTGATTACTGTAAACATATAGTAAACTTTGAAGTCTAGAACAGTGATAACTCCTGCTTTGTTTCTTTGATAAGATCCTTTTCGCTATTCTTGATTGTTTATGGTTTCATATGAATTCTGTTGGTTTTTTTTTTTTTTGAGTTGGAGTCTCACTCTTTCGCCCTGACTGGAGTGCCTTGAGTGTTCCCGGCCACCGCAACCTCGACTTGCTGGGCTCCGGTGATCCTTCCGCCTCAGCATTCCAAGTAGCCTGAATGACAGGCATGCACTACCACACCCGGCTGATTTTTTGATTTATTGTAGATATGTGGTCTCTCTGCCACGGCGGGTCTCGAATCCGTGGACTCAGGCAATTCACTCACCTCAGCCTCTCAAAGGTGGGGGATTATAGGCTGTGCCAACGAGGTAGGCTCATATGAATTCTTAATTGTAATTTCCAGGTCTGAGAAGAATTATGCTAACATAACGGTTATTTAATTGAATCTGTAGATTGACCAAATGACTAATTTTTGCCTTAAAGATGTAAGCAAACTCGGGGAAACAAGCATGTCAAATTGTCATTAATTACATCAGCCTCAGAACTTTGGCATCATAATGGGAGGCACCTTCACTACTGAGCAATCCTTAGGCTTCAAGGGCTTGTGTTCAGTGCTCTGCCAAATACGGTAGATATAGTGCATTTTATTACCAAGAAGTGAATAAAACCATGTGTTCACACCTATTCATAAACTTCTCCAGGGATAAGTGACCATTCAAAAATCCACTAAACGAGGTATCCTTTTCTTTGATTTTTGCAATACAGTATTTATTGAGAGGACAGAGAAACTCCCATACTAGGAGGGGACCTGAGTGAGTT
>NW_007129494.1:0-775 GCF_000164805.1 Carlito syrichta
TTTTTTTTTTTTTTTTGAGTGGAGTCTCACTCTTTCGCCCTGACTGGAGTGCCTTGAGTGTTCCCGGCCACCGCAACCTCGACTTGCTGGGCTCCGGTGATCCTTCCGCCTCAGCATTCCAAGTAGCCTGAATGACAGGCATGCACTACCACACCCGGCTGATTTTTTGATTTATTGTAGATATGTGGTCTCTCTGCCACGGCGGGTCTCGAATCCGTGGACTCAGGCAATTCACTCACCTCAGCCTCTCAAAGGTGGGGGATTATAGGCTGTGCCAACGAGGTAGGCTCATATGAATTCTTAATTGTAATTTCCAGGTCTGAGAAGAATTATGCTAACATAACGGTTATTTAATTGAATCTGTAGATTGACCAAATGACTAATTTTTGCCTTAAAGATGTAAGCAAACTCGGGGAAACAAGCATGTCAAATTGTCATTAATTACATCAGCCTCAGAACTTTGGCATCATAATGGGAGGCACCTTCACTACTGAGCAATCCTTAGCCTTCAAGGGCTTGTGTTCAGTGCTCTGCCAAATACAGTAGATATAGTGCATTTTATTACCAAGAAGTGAATAAAACCATGTGTTCACACCTATCCATAAACTTCTCCAGGGATAAGTGACCATTCAAAAATCCACTAAACGAGGTATCCTTTTCTTTGATTTTTGCAATACAGTATTTATTGAGAGGACAGAGAAACTCCCATACTAGGAGGGGACCTGAGTGAGTTTCGAACTTGGTAGTGTTTTATTATAAGGGTCACCGATCCTGT
>NW_007129495.1:0-975 GCF_000164805.1 Carlito syrichta
CAGTAGATATAGTGCATTTTATTACCAAGAAGTGAATAAAACCATGTGTTCACACCTATGCATAAACTTCTCCAGGGATAAGTGACCATTCAAAAATCCACTAAACGAGGTATTCTTTTCTTTGATTTTTGCAATGCAGTATTTATTGAGAGGACAGAGAAACTCCCATACTAGGAGGGGACCTGAGTGAGTTTCTAACTTGGTAGTGTTTTATTATAAGGGTCACCGATCCTGTTGGAGCTTGGTTATAGCACAACTACATACTATTTTAGCACTTTCTTTAGTTTAGAAACTTTTGGATGCTTTTAGTATCATGTAACAGCCTTTGTGTTGTTTTTCTAAAAGGATTTGTACACCGTTTTAGCTAAGATCATCGTCAATTTTGCGGAATTTTTAATTATCTTAATTTTTATAGTAATGAGGAGCCCAAATACTTACTACCTTGCAAGTTTCCATGTTATTTTGGTTAATATATATTGGGTCTCAATTTCTCTTTTTTCTGTCTGCCTGATTTTAAATGCTTGGTGATTAAAAGTATCAGAGTAATCGGATACTTTGTTGCAAAGTACAGCATTATGTCCTCAGTAGAGAAAATACTAGGTGATTCAATGCAAATACTCTTTTGAAAATATGAATTAGGATAAAATATGAAGGGAATATGATTTTGTATTTCCATCAAATATAAAAGGGAAACGTTTCCCTAAGGATTGCACATCTGTAACATTTAATCAAAATTAACACACAGAAAATACAGAGTCTACCAAGAAAAGGTACACAAATTATAAGAATGGAAAAACTGTATTGAATTGCCATACTGCTTTATTTTCTAACATTTTTAAGAATTATTATGCATTCTGCCTTCTGAATAGCGCTTAGGTAGACTGAATGGCAAGTTTCAGTTATCTAGGAAAGATATAGATCTGGATCTCAAAAAGTTTCAGCTTAGCCATAATGAAACACTCAGAATTTGTGTGA
>NW_007129496.1:0-944 GCF_000164805.1 Carlito syrichta
GTCTTTGATCCATTTTGAGTTAAGGTGTATGGTGATAGATATGGGATATGGGTCCTATTTCAATCTTGTGCATTTTATCAGCCTTTTCCCAGCACCATTTACTGAATGTGTTCTCCATTAACCAGTGGGAGTTGGAGGATTTTTCATAGATGATTAGGTTGCGAATTTGAGGATTACATTTTCTGTCCTGATCCATTGGCTTATGAACCTATTCTTGTACCAATACCAGGTTGTGTTGATTACTGTAAACATATAGTACAGTTTGTAGTCTGGAACTGTGATAGCTCCTGCGTTGTTTCTTTTCTTAAGATTCTTTTGACTATTCGTGATTGTTTATGGTTTCTTATGAATTCTTTATTGTAATTTCCAGGTCTGAGAAGAATGATCTTAACTTAATGGTTATTTCATTGAATCTGTAGATTGACTGAAAGGTTAAATTTTACATTAGAAGAGGTAAGTAAATCACGGAAACAAGCATGTCAAATTGTCAATTATAACATCAACCTCTTAAGTTTGACATCATAATGGGAGGATCCTTGACGACTGAGCAATACTTAGGCGTCAAGCACGTGTATACAGTGCTATGCCAAATGCGGTAGACATAGTGGATTTCATTCCCAAGCAGTGAAGGGAACCATGTGCTCTCACCTATCCAAAAATTTCTCAAGGGATACGTGATCATTCAAGAATCCTCTAAACGTGGTCGTCTTTTTTTTTTAGCAGTGTTTATTGAGAAGACTGAAAAACTCCCAAACTGGGAGGGGACATGTGGGGGTTACCCAAGACGTAGTGTTTCATTATTATGGTCACGGAGTACTGTTGAGGCTTCAGTATAGCACAACCAAATAATATTTTAGCACTTTCTATGGTTTACAAACTTTTGGATTTTTTGACTATTGTGTAACAGCCTTTGAGCAATTTTCCTACAGGATTTGAACGTTGCT
>NW_007129497.1:0-950 GCF_000164805.1 Carlito syrichta
CATTCTGCTTTCTGATAGTACTTAGGTACACTGAATCTCAAGGTTCAGTTTCTAAGAATAATGTAGATCTGGGATCTTAACGAGTTTCAATTTAGGCAGAATAAACCATTCAGAATTTATGTGAGAAACAAACTAGTTGTCAGTTTTGAAGGCAGAATTATACCATGTATTCCAACCTATTAAAGGGAAAAGGAGTTATCATTGGAGTTTTATACAAATCTTAAAAAATCAATCCCTGCATAATGAACATTTCTAGGCCCAACCCTGCATTGTAACCATTTAAAGAGTAAAAAAAATAAAAAGTAGAATAAACAAATAAAGTCAGTTGCATGTTTTGCAGCTTTCATTTGTGTAACTATTTATTTTAATTTTTTAAAAAAATGTGTCGTACAATTCAGAGTTAGATATACAAACATTAATTATGCAGGGTCCCTGGTTGATGAAGTATGCCCCTCCTTTCCTTATCAGTATCCCTCCACTGCCAATCTCACCCTTCCCCCTAAACAGTTTTCCACTAGTGCCAATCACTTGCTTACAGCACTATGAGTGATCAAGTACAGCTCATGAGTGAGAACATATGGAACACTGTTCTTTGTTTCTCTGATAAATCACTGAAAATGACCTACCTCATATCCCTCAAACGTTCTGCAAAATCCTTCTATCTGTCCTTTTTTATGGCTACATACTATTCTACTGAGTATATACCACATATCCTTTCCAACTTTGATGGGTAACATGGTTCGTACCATGTTTTCTTGCAATTGTGATTAGAGCTGCAAAAGTCATACTCGCGCAGGTATCTTTACGGTAAAATGATTTGAGTTCATTCAGGTATATTCTCGATAGTGTTATTACTGAGTCACATGGTAGTCAATATCTTTCCCATTTACAAACTACCACACGCGCCCAAAGATGTTACTCTACTTTGAGTCCACATGCAGCGAAGAAGC
>NW_007129498.1:0-748 GCF_000164805.1 Carlito syrichta
TACTGAGTCACATGGTAGGTCAATATCTTTCCCATTTACAAACCACCACACGGTTTTCCAAAGATGTTACTCTACTTTTGAGTCCACATGCAGCGAAGAAGCATTTATTTGTTCCCAAATCCTTACCTGCATCAGTTATTGCTTGCTTTATTAATGATGGCCAGTCTTACAAGGGGTATATGGTATTTCAAAGTGGTTTCATTTCTATTTCTTTGATGATGAGTGAGGATGAACAATTTTCATGTGTCTGCTGGCTGCCCATATCTCTTCTTATGAAAAGTGTCCAATCACATATTGTGCACACTTTTAAAAGGGCAAGTTTGTCTGATTTTGCTGAGTGTTAGAGTTTCTTGTAGATCCTAGATGTCATTTCTTTTTACAGAAATATAGGTGGAGAATCTTTTCCCCCATTCTGTTGGCTGTATCCTTACTCTTCTGATGGTTTCTTTTGTTTTGCAGAAGTATATTAATTTGACGTGGTACCACTTATCTAACTTACTCCTTAAGGCATGGGTATTTAGAGCTCTGAAGAGGAATTAGTTTCCGGTTCCAGTTTCCCTAATGGTGTCTTCTGCATTTTGTAAGATTATTATAATTTTGGTCTTTTACACTTCGGTCTTTGATCCATTTTGAATTCATGTGTATGGTGACAGATATGGGTCCTGTTTCAATCTTGTGCATGTTTTCAGCCTTTTCCCTGCACCATTTACTGAATATGTTCTTCATTAACCAGAGGGTCTTGGAGGTT
>NW_007129499.1:0-391 GCF_000164805.1 Carlito syrichta
CCTCTCTCATCATCTCTGACCTTCTGGTAATGTTGCTTAACCTCTTTGAATCTCAGTTTCCTCATCTGCATGATGAGGTTAACTGTAGTACAAGTTTGGAACCCAAAACCCCAGAATTTATTTATAAAAAGTTGTGTATTTATTCTTACATATTTAAACGTCAGTCACTTTATTTTTTTTTTCTTTTTTTGAGTTGGAGTCTCACTCTGTCACCCAGACTGGAGTGCAGTGGCCACTCCCGGCCACCGCAGCCTCGACCTGGTGGTCTCCGGCGATCCTTCAGCCTCTGCCTTCCACATAGCTGGAACTACAGGCGCGTGCTACCATGCCCGGCTAATTTTTTGATTTATTGTAGAGATGAGGTCTCACCTGCCTAGGTGGGTCTCAAACC
>NW_007129500.1:0-787 GCF_000164805.1 Carlito syrichta
CTTGTAAAGGGACCAGATCTTCACCTACCATTTGACTCTGTAATCCCCTGTCAATAATATACATGGAGGAACTCAATTCATTTGACCAAAAAGATACCTGCACCAGTATGCTTTTTGCAGCTCTAATCACAATTGCAAAAAAACATGGTACCAAACGTGTTGCCCATCAAAGCTGGAATGGATAAAATAAATGTGGTATATACACAGTGGAATATTATGCAGCCATAAAAAGGGCAGATAGAAGGATTTTGCAAAACACTTGATGGATATGAGGTAGGTCATTTTCAGTGTTTTTTCACAGAAAAAAAGAAGGGACTTCCATAGGTTCTCACTCATGAGTTGAACATGATCACTTATAGTGCTGTAATAAAGTGATTAGCAGTAGTGGAAAACTGTTTAGGCAGAGATGTTAGAATGACAGTGAAGGGATTCTGCTAAGGACTGGAGGGGCATACCTCATCAAACAGGGACCCTGCAAAATCAATGTTTGTATAACTTACTCTGAATTGTACACCACAATTTTTAAAAAATTAAAATTGATTTTTAAATAAATAAATGAATGAAAGCTGTAAAACATGCAATTGACTTTATTTGTTTATTCTATTTTTTTTTACTTTAAAAATGGTTACAATTCAGGGTTGGGCCTAGTAATGTTCAGTATGCTGGAATTGATTTTTTAAGAATTGTATAATTCTCCAATGCTAACTCCTTTTCCTTTTATACGTTGGAATACATGGTATAATTCTGCCTTCAAAATTGACAACTATAGTGTTTCTCACACAAATTC
>NW_007129501.1:0-790 GCF_000164805.1 Carlito syrichta
CAGACACGCCTGGGCAACAAGACGACATTTCAACAATGAATAAAAAAATCAGCTGGGCGTGGTAGTGCACGCCTGTAATTCTGGCTACTTGGAAGACGAAGATAGAATGATTGCCGGAGCTGAGCAGGTCGAGGCTGCGGTGGCCTGGAGCAGCCATTGCACTCCAGTCCGGGTGACAGAGTGAGACCCCAACTCAAAAAGAAAGAAAGAAAAAAAAAAGACTACCTCTTTTAGAGTATTCTTGAATGGTCACTTATACCTGGAGATATTTTTGGATAGGTGTGAACACATGGTTCTCTTCACTTCTTGGGAATGAAATCCACCTTGTCTACCACATTTGGCAGAGCACTGTGCACAAGTGCTTGAAGTCTAAAGATTGCTCATTCGTCAAGGTCCCTCCCATTATGATGTCAAAGTTCTGAGGCTGATGTCATGAATGACAATTTGACATACTTGTTTCCCTGACTTTACTTTCCTTTTTAATGTAAAAATTGGCCTTTTAGTCAAACCTACAGATTCAATGAAATAACCATTAAGTTAACATCATTCTTCTCAGACCTGGAAATTGCAATAAATAATTCATAAGAAACCATAAACAATCAGGAATAGCCTAAGGAATTTTATCAAAAGAAACAAAGCAGGAGTTATTGCACTTCCAGACATCAAAGTTTACTACATATTTATGTTGGGAGCTGGCCGTGGAGGCCCGCCTGATCTGCGGACCCTGAGACCACCAGGTTGTGTTCAGGAGTTGAAGGCTCATTCCCTCCTCCTTTCTTTGTTGTTTGGG
>NW_007129502.1:0-3993 GCF_000164805.1 Carlito syrichta
AATATACAGGGAATGTGATTTCATATTTCCCTCAAATATATAAGGGAAACTTTTCTCTAAGAATTGCACATCTGTAACATTTAATCAAAATTAACAAGCAGAAAATACTGAGTGCACCAAGAAAATGTACAGAAATTTTAGTAATGGAAAATGCTGTATTAAATTATGATACTGTTTTATTTTCTAAATTTTTTAAGATTTATTATGCATTCTGCCTTCTGAATAGCACTTAGGTACACTGTATCTCAAGGTACAGTTTTCTAAGAAAGATATAGATCTGGAATCTCAACGAGTTTCAATTGAGGCAGAATAAAACATTCATAATTAATGTGAGAAACACCGTAGTTGTCAATTTTGAAGGCAGAATTATGCCCTGTATTCCAACGTATTAAAATGAAAAGGAGGTATCATTGAAGTATTATACAATTCATAAAAAAGCAACCCCTGCATAATGAGCATTTCTTGGCCCAATCTTGAGTTGAACCCATTTTTAAAGTAAAAAGAAATAAAAAGTTGAATACACAAATATAATCAGTTACATGTTTTACAGCTTTCTTTTATTTATTTATTTAATTATTTTTATTTTTTAAAAAAATGTGGGGTAGAATTCAGAGTTCGATATTCAAACATTGATTTTACAGGTTTCCTGGCTGATGAGGTATGCCTCTCTCTTCCTTAGCATTATCCCTCCACTGCCAATTTCAACTCTCCCCCTGAACATTTTCCACCACTGACAATCACTTTCTTTCAGCACTGTAATTGATGAAGTTCAGTTCATGAGTGAGAACTTATGGAACTCTGTTCTTTGTTTCTGTTATAAATCAGTGAAAATGTCTTACGTCATATCCATCAAACGTTCTGCAAAATTCTCATATCTGTCCTTTTTGATGGCTGCCTAATATTTCACTGTGTATATACCACATTTATTTTATCCATTCCAGCTTTGATGAGCAACATGGTTGGCACCATGTTGTTTTGCAATTGTGATTAGGGCTACAAAAAATACACTGGTGCAGGTATCTTTTTGGCAAAATGATTTGAGGTCCTCCAGGTATATTTTCGACAGGGGAATTACTGAGTCACATGGTAGGTCAATATCTTGTCCCTTTACAAACCATCACACTGGTTTCCAAAGATGTTGCTCTGCTTTTCTGTCCACATGAAGTGTAGAAGCATATATTTCTTCCCAAATCCTGATTTGCATCCGTTATTGTTTGTTTTCTTCAGGATGGCCAGTCTTACAGGTCATATGTGGTATTTCAAAGTGATTTCATTTGCATTTCTTTCATGATGAGTTAGGCTGAACAATGTTCATGTGTCTGTTGGCTGCCCTTATCTCTTCTTATGAAAAGTGTCCAATCACGCATTTTGCACACTTTTCAAAGGGAATGTTTGTCTGATTTTTTGAGTGTTTGAATTTCTTGTAGATCCTAGATGTTATGCCTTTTTACCAATATATAGGTGGAGAACCATTTTTCCCATTCTGTTGGCTGTATCCTTGCCCTTCTGATGATTTCTTTTCTTTTGCAGAAGTATATTAATTTGATGATGACACACTGGTTTAACTTACTTCTTATGGCATGGGTATTTAGGGCTCTGAAGAGGAATTTGTTTCCTTTTCCATTTTTCTTTTTTTTTTTTTTGAGTTGGAGTCTCACTCTGTCGCCCAGACTGGAGTGCAGTGGCCGCTCCTGGCCACCGCAGCCTCGGCCTGCTGGACTCCGGCGATCCTTCCACCTCAGCCTTCCGAGTAGCCGAAATTACAGGCATGCGCCACCAAGCCCAGCTGATTTTTTGATTTATTGTAGAGATGAGGTCTCGCTGCCCAGGCGGGTCTCGAACCCGCGGGCTCAGGCAATTCACTCACCTCAGCCTCCCAAAGGCGCGGGATTACAGGCTGAGCCACCGAGCCCGGCTCTCCATTTTTCTTAATGGTGTCTCCTGAAATTTCTAAAGATTATTATAATTTGGTGTTTTGCGTTTAGGTCTTGATCCATTTAAAGTTAATGTGTATGGTGATAGATAGGGTCTTGTTTCAATATTGTGCATGTTGACATCCTTATCCCAGCACTATTTACTGAATGTGTTTCTTCATTTTCCAGTGAATCTTGGAGGTTTTTTAAGATGAGTTGGTTCCGAACTTGAGGATTTCATTCTCTGTCCTGATCCATTGTCCTATGGACCTATTCTTGTACCAATACCAGGCTGTGTTGATTACAGTAAACATTTAGTAAAGTTGGAAGACTGGAACTGCAATACCCCTGATTTGTTTCTTTTGATAAGGATCTTTTGGCTATACATGATAGTTTTTGGTTTCATGTGAATACTTTATTGTAATTTCCAGGTCTGAGAAGAAAGATGTTAACTTAATGTTATTTCATTGAATCTGTAGGTTGACTAAAACGCTAATTTTTACATTAAAATTGATAAGTAAAGTCAGGGAAACAAGCGTGTCAAATTGTCAATTATGACAAAAGCTTCAGAACTTTGACATCAAAATAGCAGGGTCATTGACTACTGAGCATTCTTTAGCATTCAAGCTCTTGTGTACAGTGCTCTGGCAAATGTGATAGACATGGTGGATTTCATTCCCAAGAAGTGTGTTAACACCTATCCAAAAATTTCTCCAAGGAGAAGTGACCTTTCAAGAATCCCCTAAACGAGGGAGTCTTTTTTTATTTATAAGCAGTCTTTATTGAGAGGACCCAGAATCACCCAAACAGTGAGGGGACCTGAGGGGTTGACCACGAGGTAGAGTTTTATTATTATGGTCACGGAGTCCTGTGGAGCTTGGTTATAGCTCAATCAAGAATATTTTAGCACTATCTTCAATTTACAACCCTTTGGATGTTTTTAGTATTGTGTAACAGCCTTTCCGCAGCTTTTCCTACAGGATTTGAACATTGCTTTTGCTAAGATCATAATCAATTTTCCAGAATTTTCAATTATCTAAATTTTTATACTAAAGTAGAGAACAAATACTTACTACTTTGTAAGTCTCCATGTTATTTTGGTTTATACATAGTGGGCCCCAAATTATCTTTTTTCTGTGTGCCTCATTTTAAATGCTTTGTGATTAAATATATCAGATTAATTGGGAACCTTGTTGCAGAGTACTGTATTTTGTCTTAGGTAGAGAAAATACTAGGGGATTCAATGGAAATAGTCTTTTAAAAATATAACGGGTTAAAATATAAAGGGAATGTGATTTTATATTTCTTTCAAATATATAAGGGAAACTTTCTCTAAGGATTGTACATTTGTAACATTTCATCAAAATTAACAAGCACAAAATACAGAGTGCACCAAGAAAATGTACACAAATTTTCAGAATGGGAAATCCTGTATTAAATTACAATACTGTTTTATTTTCTAAAACATTTAAGATTTATTATGCATTCTGCCTTCTGAGTAGCACTTAGGTACACTATAATCTCAAGGTTCAGTTTTCTAAGAATGATATAGATCTGGAACCTCAACAAATTTCAATTTAGGCAGAATAAAACATTAAGAATTTATGTGAGAAACACTGTAGTTGTCAATTTTGAAGGCAGAATTATACCATGTATTCCAACGTATTAAAAGGAAAAGGAGTTATCATTGGAGTATTATACAATTCTTAAAAAAGCAATCCCAGCATAGTGAACATTTCAGGCCCAACCCTGAATTGTAACCATTTTTAAAGTTAACAAAAACTGGAAAAACAAATAAAATCAGTTGCATATTTTACAGAATTTCATTCTCTGTTCTGATCCATTGGCATATGGACCTATTCTCGTACCAATACTAGACTGTGTTGATTATTGTAAACATACAGAACACCAGTCCCTGCAGAGACGTAGAGAGTCCCTGGAAGGTGGGGCAGCATCAGCAATTATTCTGGAAAAATAAAGAGAAAGAAAGACAAAAGGAGTGAAAGAAAGAGACTGGACTCTGTCTTGTGCAAAAGCCGATACTGTAGTAGGGATAGATATAAAAGAAAGAAAGATCCAG
>NW_007129502.1:4867-9031 GCF_000164805.1 Carlito syrichta
TAGTAGAAAGTGGGACAATGAAATTTCTAAAGTTAGCTTTATTCTATAGAACCTCAAAGTATCGTGTTTGATCATGCTTGAACTGACATAATTCCTGATGTAGAGTAACATATTCTATAACACTTTCTATGAATAAAATAAATTCAGTTTCTATTATAAGTAGAAAAATGTACACTAATTGCAACTAAGGAACTGGTTTAAAAGAATGCAGCACAGCCTAAAGTGGGTGCTGGGATCTTAGGAATGTGGCCCAGTACAAAGTTCATGCTGGGCTATTTCTGGTAAGTGTAGATAATCATCTATACCATCTAAAACTGGAAACAGCTCTCTAAATGTATAAACTAATTCTACAAATATATTTTAAATTCTTATAAAGAAGCTTGTATCATGTATGAGGTTCCCAAATGTAACCTGAGTTGGAACTGTGTTGAGTTTCAAGCCGAAAACTCAGTCTGTGAAAAACGGGAACAATGGATCCTCAGAGTCAGCCATGCCTGTCATATTCTCAGAACTTCATGCTTAGATCATCAAAGTCCCTGCTAGTGGGTCATGCCAAACAACAAAGAAAGGAGGAGGGAATGGGCCTTCAACTCCTGAACACAACCTGGAGGTCTCAGGGTCCGCAGATCAGGCGGGCCTCCACGGCCAGCTCCCAACATAAATATGTAGTAAACTTTGATGTCTGGAAGTGCAATAATTCCTGCTTTGTTTCTTTTGACAAAATTCCTTAGGCTATTCCTGATTGTTTATGGTTTCTTATGAATTCTTTATTGCAATTTCCAGGTCTGAGAAGAATGATGTTAACTTAATGGTTATTTCATTGAATCTGTAGGTTTGACTAAAAGGCTAATTTTTACATTAAAAAGGAAAGTAAAGTCAGGAAAACAAGCATGTCAAATTGTCATTCATGACATCAGCCTCAGAACTTTGACATCATAATGGGAGGGACCTTGACGAATGAGCAATCTTTAGGCTTCAAGCACTTGTGTACAGTGCTCTGCCAAATGCGGTAGATAAGGTGGATTTCATTCCCAAGAAGTGAAGAGAACCATGTGTTCACACCTATCCAAAAATATCTCCAGGGATATGTGACCATTCAAGAATACTCTAAAAGAGGTAGTCTTTTTTTTTCTTTCTTTCTTTTTGAGTTGGGGTCTCACTCTGTCACCCGGACTGGAGTGCAATGGCCGCTCCAGGCCACCGAAGCCTCGACCTGCTCAGCTCCGGCAATCATTCTATCTTAGCCTTCCAAGTAGCCAGAATTACAGGCGTGCACTACCACGCCCAGCTGATTTTTTTATTTATTGTTGAAATGTCGTCTTGTTGCCCAGGCGTGTCTCGAACCCGCGGTCTCAGGCAATCCACTCACCTCAGCCTCCCAAAGTCGCAGGATTAAAAGCTGAGCCACCGAGCCTGGATGTCTTTTTCTCTTTTTTTAGAGCAGTCTTTATTGAGAGGAACAAGAAACACCCAAACTTGGAGGGGACTTGAGGGGGTTGGCCAAGAGGGAGTCGTTATTGTTTGTTTTATTCAGGATGGCCAGTCTTACAGGGGGTATATGATATTTCAAAGTGGTTTCATTTGCATTTCTTTGATTGTGTGTGAGACTGAGCAATTTTCATGAGTCTACTGGCTGCCCGTATCCCCTCTTATGAAAAGTGTCTAATCACGTATTTTGCACACTTTTCAAAAGGGAATGTTTGTCTGATTTTCTGAGTGTTTCAGGTTTTGTACATTCTAGATGTTATGCCTTTTTACAGACACATAGGTCGAGAATCGTTTTTCCCATTCTGTTGGGTGTATCCCTGCTCTTCTGATGGTGTCTTTTGTTTTCCAGAAGTATATTAAATTTGATGTAAACCCGCTGGTCTAATTTACTTCTTAAGTTATGGGTATTTAGGGCTCTGAAGATGAACTAGTTTTCGCTTCCAGTTTCCCTAATGGTGTCTCCTGCGATTTCTAAGATTATTATAATTTGGTGTTTTAAGTTTAGGTCTTTGATCCATTTAGAGTTAATGTGTATGGTGATAGACAGGGGTTCTGTTTCAATCTTGTGCATGTTGTCAGCCTTTTCCCAGCACCATTTATTGTATATGTTCTCCATTACCCAGTGGGTCTTGGAGGTTTTTTCAAAGATGAGTGTGTTGAGTATTTGAGGATTTAATTCTGTGTCCTGATACATTGGACTATGGACCTATTCTTTTACCAATACCAGACTGTGTTGATTTCTGTAATCATATAGTAAAGTTTGAAGTCTGGAACTGCGATAGCTCCTGCTTTGTTTCTTTTGATACAATTATTTTGGCTACTCATGATTCTTCATGGTTTAATATGAAATCTTTATTGTAATTCCAGGTCTGAGAAGAATTATGTTAACTTAATGGTTATTTCATTGAATCTGTTGATTGACTAAAAGGCTAATTTTTACATTAAAAGTAGTAAGTAATGTCAGGGCAACAAACATGTCAAATCGTCATTCATGAAATCAGCCTCAGAACTTTGACATCAGACTGGGAGGGACCTTGACTACTGAGCAATCCTTATGCTTCAACCACTTGTGTACAGTGCTCTGCAAAATGAGGTAGACATGGTGGATTTCATTCCCAAGAAGTGCACAGAACCATGTGATCACACCTACCCAAAAATGTCTACAGGGATAAGTGACCATTCAAGAATCCTCTAAACGAGGTAGTCTTTTTTTAATGCAATCTTTATTGAGACGTCTGAGAAACTCCCAAACTGGGAGGGGACCTGAGGGGATTGTCGAAGAGGCAGTCTTTAATTATTATGTACAAGGAGTCCCCTTGGAGCTTGGTTATACCACAACCAAATCATATTTTAGCACTTTCTTTAGTTTAGAAACTTTTGGATGTTTTTAGTATTGTGTAACAGCCTTGGATCAGTTTTTCGTACAGGATTTGTACATTGCTTTTGCAAAGATCATAATCAATTTTCCACAATTTTCAAGTATCTAAATTTTTATACTAATGCAGAGCCGAAGTACTTACTACTTGTAAATCTCCTTGTTATTTTGGTTTATATATATTTTGCCCCAAATTCTCTTCTTTCTTTGTGCCTCATTTTAAATGCTTGGTGCTTAAAAGTAACAGGTTAATCGGATACTTTGTTGCAGAGTACAGCATTATGTCTTATGTAGAGAATATACTAGGGGATTCAATGGAAATACTCATTTAAAAATATAAATTGGGGTAAAATATAAAGGGAATGTGATTTCATGTTTCCTTCAAAAATATTAGGGAAACTTTTTTGTAAGGATTGCACATCTGAAACATTTAATCAAAATTAAAAACAGAAAATACAGAGTGCATCAAGAAAATGTATATAAATTCTAAGAATCGAAAAAGCTGTATTAAATTATGATACTGTTTTAATTTCTAAAATTTTTAAGTTTTATTAAGCATTCTGCCTTCTGATTAGCACTTAGTTACACTGAATCTCAAGGTTCAGTATTCTAAAAATGATATAGATCTGGATTCTGAACAAATTTCAAACAGGCAGAATAAAACATTCAGAATTTATGTGAGAAACACTATAGTTGTCAATTTTGAAGGCAGAATTATACCATGTATTCCAACGTATTAAAAGGAAAAGGAGTTAGCATTGGAGAATTATACAATTCTTAAAAAATCAATCCCAGCATACTGAACATTACTAGGCCCAACCCTGAATTGTAACCATTTTTAAAGTAAAAAAATAGAATAAACAAATAAAGTCAATTGCATGTTTTACAGCTTTCATTCATTTATTTATTTAAAAATCAATTTTAATTTTTTAAAAATTTTGGTGTACAATTCAGAGTAAGTTATACAAACGTTGATTTTGCAGGGTCCCTGGTTGATGAAGTATGCCTCTCCAGTCCTTAGCAGAATCCCTCCACTGTCATTCTAACACCTCTGCCTAAACAGTTTTCCACTACTGCCAATCACTTTATTACAGCACTATAAGTGATCATGTTCAACTCATGAGTGAGTACCTATGGAAGTCCCTTCTTTTTTTCTGTGAAAAAACACTGAAAATGACCTACCTCATATCCATCAAACGTTCTGCAAAATCCTTGTATCTGTCCTTTTTATGGCTGCATAATATTCCACTGTGTATATACCACATTTATTTTATCCATTCCAGCTTTGATGGGCACACGTT
>NW_007129503.1:0-830 GCF_000164805.1 Carlito syrichta
CACATACCCCTGTAAGACTGGCCATCAATAATAAATCAAGCAATAACAGATGAAGGTAAGGATTTGGGAAGAAATGAATGCTTCTAAACTGCATGTGGACTGAAAAGTAGAGCAACATCTTTGGAAAATAGTATGGTGGTTTCTAAAGGGATGAGCTATTGACTTACCACGTGACTCAGTAATTCCACTGTCGAGAATATACGTGGATGACTCAAATCATTTTACCAAAAAGATACCTGCACGAGTATGTTTTTTGCGGCTCTAATCACAATTGCAATAAAACATGGTACGAACCATGATTCCCATCAAAGCTGGAAAGGATAAAATAAATGTGGTATATACTCAGTAGAATAGTATGTAGCCATGAAAAAGACAGATAGGATTTTGCAGACCTTTTGATGGATATGAGGTAGGTCATTTTCAGTGATTTATGACAGAAACAAAGAACAGAGTTTCATATGTTCTCACTCATGAGCTGAACTTGATCACTCATAGTGCTGTAAGCAATTGATTGACAGTAGTTTAAAACTGTTTAGGGGAAGGGGTGAGGTTGGCAGTGGAAGGATACTGCTAAGGAAGGGAGGGGCATACCTCATCAACCAGGGAAACTGCATAATTTATGTTTGTATATCTAACTCTGAATTGTACCCTACATTTTTTTAAAAATTAAAATAAATGAATAAATAAATGAAAGCTGTAAAACATGCAACTGACTTTATTTGTTTATTCTATTTTTTAATTTTTTTTACTTTAAAAATGGTTACAATTCAGGGTTGGGCCTAGTTATGTTCATTATGCAGGGATTGATTTTTTACGAATTGTATATTACT
>NW_007129504.1:0-895 GCF_000164805.1 Carlito syrichta
GAGCCCTGGTCATTTGCTCCCAAGTCCCTACTCAGTAAGTCACTCACACACCCACTTACACACAGACATGCATGCAAATTAATCAATACACTCACTCACTCACACTGGGTCTAGCACAATCTGACTGGCTGTGCTGCCATCTCTTTCTGAACCCAATTACTTATTATTAAAGTGAGTTTATCGATGAAGAAACAGGTTACAATAGTGATGGCTGTATCCAAGGCACACAGCTGAAGAGTGATGGAATCAAGATTCAGACTCAGGTCCTTCTTACTGCACGTCCTGTGTGTCCTTGGGAAGGAACACTTCTAGGCATTGAAATCACATGAGTATTTAACAAAATATTGATTATTATTGTTGTTATCATCAATATTTGATGATCCATGGTGTAAGAAGAGTTGTAGGATTAATCTGTTTTGGGATTCATTTGCATTGACAGGTACATCAGGGACTTGAGATGTTATTTCCTTCCCAGGAAAACTCTGCACTTATAGCAGAAAGTCTCCCCTCCTTTGCCACATAGCCCATGCCCAGTCCTTGTGGGGAGGAAGAAGATGAGGCAGAGCCCTCAGAAATAGATTTTGACATATGGTTTGAATGCATGCCTTAATTTTCCCACCTACTGTTTATTATGATTCATTGTTCTTTCATTATTTTAAAAAACGTATTATTTAGTATGTTCTAAATGGCTAGATGTTTTTTCCCGGGCCTTATTTTCTGTTATATCCAAGTTAGGTATTATTTGGTCCAGTTTTACAAGCACACAGGGAAATGAGACTGAGAGAATTATAATAACCTGCCCAAAGTCATGCAAAGTAGCCAGTGATAGAGAAGGGATTTCAGACCATTTTTGCTTTCATATAAATAAATAATGAACACAAAGAAACAAACTCTG
>NW_007129505.1:0-758 GCF_000164805.1 Carlito syrichta
GATTCAGACTCAGGTCCTTCTTACTGCACGTCCTGGGTGTCCTTGGGAAGGAACACTTCTAGGCATTGAAATCACATGAGTATTTAACAAAATATTGATTATTATTGTTGTTATCATCAATATTTGATGATCCATGATGTAAGAAGTGTTGTAGGATTAATCTGTTTTGGGATTCATTTGCATTGACAGGTACATCAGGGACTTGAGATGTTATTTCCTTCCCAGGAAAACTTTGCACTTATAGCAGAAAATCTCCCCTCCTTTGCCACATAGCCCATGCCATGTCCTTGTAGGGAGGAAGAAGATGAGGCAGAGCCCTCAGAAATAGATTTTGACATATGGTTTGAATGCATGCCTTAATTTTCCCACCTACTGTTTATTATGATTCATTGTTCTTTCATTATTTTTAAAAGCTTATTATTTAGCATGTTCTAAATGGCTAGATGTTTTTTTCTGGGCCTTCTTTTCTGTTATATCCAAGTTAGGTATTATTTGGTCCAGTTTTACAAGCACACAGGGAAATGAGACTGAGAGAATTATAATAACCTGCCCAAAGTCATGCAAAGTAGCCAGTGATAGAGAAAGGGATTTCAGACCATGTCTGCTTTCATATAAATAAATAATGAACACAAAGAAACAAACTCTGAACCCTTTGTACTCTGGGGGTATATGGGGGGGTTATCCATCACAAAAGGCATTGTGTGCATGAACCTTATGTGTAGAATTCCATTTCTATAGATATCCTTTTCTCTTTATTT
>NW_007129506.1:0-349 GCF_000164805.1 Carlito syrichta
TTATGTGTAGAATTCCATTTCTAATAGATATCCTTTTCTCTTTATTTACCATTAGAATACGGAATATTTTCTGTAATGTAATAGCACTGTGTCTTGCACCCCTAGCTCTCTCCTCTGTGGCTAACTCTGTTTCTCATGGCCCCTTCACCTTTAACAAAGATTAAAACATGTAATTATGCTATTGGAATTGGGGATGGAGGGAGGTTACAAGTTCCTTCCTTTTTGTGCCCTGTTAGGGTTCAGTGTTCAAAGGCTTTCAGTTGTGAGTTAACATGTCTCCAGAATTTAAAAGAAAAATTAAAACAGAAAGAAACAACTTGAAATGGTTGGGATCAGTTTCTGAAGTCCA
>NW_007129507.1:0-5197 GCF_000164805.1 Carlito syrichta
CTCTTGTTTTTGTTTTTCTTTTTCTGTGATATGTTTTATCTTTTATTAGTTTTGCCAATTGTATTTCATTCTTTTACTTTTCTCTGTTCTCCTCATTACTGTTACCTTATCATGGACTCAGGGGGTATACACACATTGCATTGTTGTATAGCATGTTAGTTATACACCAGTCAGTGAACATTGTAACTTGCAAATCATTTCTGAATCCTAGTTCCCCACCCTTCACCTTATTCAACTCTCAAAACTATAAGAAATAGCAAAGCTTCCCACTCCTAACCATTTCAAAACAGAACAAATTTGGAGGCTCCAATCAGGGACAAGTAGAGGGTCGAGCAAACAATAAAAGTGAATGCCCTGGCCATTAACACTGAATAACAGAAATAAAGAATAAAGAAATATAGCTGCCACAAATGAGGAAAAATCAATGGAAGAACACAGTTAATTCCAGTGTACCAGAAAGGCATCACCGAAAAATCAGATTTCACAACACAAACAATGGAAATCACCAATGATTGGCCCCAGAATACAACGGAGATTAGGGAATGGATGGAAAGGGTGAATAAGACTCAAGAAAGACAAGATACAACACGGGAATAACTTATAACCAAGACTTGGAGCATAAAAAAACTACATCCAGGAAATAGATGACAAGCATGGACAGCAGAATCAATGAAGCATAAGAAAGAATCTCAAAGCTTGATGAGCAAAACGTGGAATTAACCTAATCTGTAAAAACATAGAAATAAAACTCAGAAAGCAATAACAAAACCACCAAAAGATGTACAGTTATATCAAGAGGCCAAACTTAACACCTGATTGGTATTCCACAAGAAAGAGAGATGAAGAATACCTTAGAACAAGTATTTCCAGGAGGTTATCCATAAAAACTATCTCCATCTCACCAGAGACGTGGCCATCCAAACAACAGATTCAGAGAATTCATGCAAGACATCAAATAAGAAAACCAACGTATAGACACCTAGCAATTCACCAAAAAAAAAAAAAAAAAAGTAGGTATAAAATACAAAAATCCTAAAAACAGCAAGAGAGAAAGGCCAGACTACCTACTGGGGAAAATCAATCAGAATAGCAGGAAACTTAGTGGCAGAAACACTACTAGTTAAAAGGGACTGGAACCTAACTTTCAAAGTCCCCAAAGATAAACAATTTCAACCAAGAATTTCCTACCCAGTCAAGCTCATCTTCATCAGCAATGGAAAATTAAAATCCTTCCCAGACATCCAGTCCCTAAAAGATTATGTTGTTTCTGGATCAGTTCTACAGGAGATGTTAAAGAAGGTATTAAGCACAGGAGAAAAAAGAAAGAAAGAACAATCATGCAATTCCCAAGAATGCAGGAAAACATAGAATCAACACAACACATCTCATGACAGCAAAACTAAAAACATGCATATATCAACCCAAAAGTTAAAAGAAAACAAAACAGCCTTATAAGAGCCACATGACAGTGATAAATTCTCACATTTCAATAATCAACCTGAATGCCAATGGATTAAATGCACCAATGAAAAGACAGAGAATGACAAACTGGATTTAAAAAATGACCCAACAATATGCTGCCTCCAGGAAACACATCTCACCCACAGGCTTGAAGACAAAAAATGAAAAACAAACTTTCAGGTGAACAGAAAACAAAATAAGGCAGAAGATGTGATTTTACTATCAGACAAAACAACCTTCAAAATACCAAAATTTTAAAAAGATATGGAAAACATTACATAATGATAAAAGATTCAATCCATCAACAAGAAATATCCATCTTTAATATACATACACTCAACACAGTAACATCTGGATTTATAAAGCAACTTCTAATAAACTAAAAAAGGATATTGACTCTAACACTATCATAACTGGGAGTTTAAATTCCCTACTAACAACCCTAGATAGATCATCAAGGTGAAAAATCAATAAGGAGATCTGGAATCTTAACTTGATGCTTGACCAAATGGACTTAATAGGTACCTATAGAACACTCCACTCAATGACCACAGAATATGCATTCCACTAATCACCACATGGATCTTACTCCAAGATGGACCACTTCCTCAGCCATAAATCAAGAATTAAAAGTTTCCATAAGTTCAAAATACTACCATGCATGTTCTATGACTACAGTGGATAAAAATAAACATCACCACCAATAAAATCTCCCCAAAACACAAAACATGTACACTAAACAGCATAATTCTGAACAACTCCTAGGTCAACACAATCAAAGAAATTAAAAGATTCCAGGAAACAAATGAAAGCAAGGACACATTTTACCAAAACTTTTGGGATGCCATGAAAACAGTACTAAGAGGGGAATTTATATCTCTATGAACACACATCAACAAAATAGCAAGATCACAAGTCAACAGTCTAACAAGTCACCTAAGGGAGTTGGAAAAGCAAGACCACCAAAACCTTAATTTCACCAGAAGAATTCAGATCACCAAAATAAAAGCCAAAATACCGGACATAGAAGACAAAAATATAGAAAAAAAATCAATGAAACAAAAAACTAGTTCTTTGAAAGGTTAAACAAGATTGACAGACCTGTAGCCTGATTGATTTAGAAAAAGAGACAAAAAGCCCAAAGAAACACAAGCAGAAATGCAAAAGATCAAGTCACAACTGATCCCAAAGAAATACAAAAGATTATCAGAGATTACTATGTAACCTGTATAGAAACTAATTTGAAAACCTAAACAAAATAGAAGACTTTCTAATATCACACAACCACCCAAAGTTGAGACAAGAAGAAATAGAGAACCTAGACCAATAATAATCAGATAAATTGACTTCATTCATAAGAAAACTACCTACCAAAACCCTTGGATTAGACAGTCTTCCAGCAGAATTCTACAAAACATGCAAGGAGGAACTGATACCAATCCTATTGAAAGTATTCCAAGCAATTGAGAAAGACAGAACTCACCTTAAATAATTTGATAATGCTAACATCACACTAATACCCAAATCAGGCAAAGATCCAACAAAGAAAGAGAACTACAGTCATATTCCTGATGAACATAGATGCAAAAATTCCCAGCAAGATTCTAGCAAATCAGACCCAGCAACACGTCTCAAAAATTATCCATAATAAACAAGTAGGCTTTACCCCAAGATACAGGGCTGTTTTAACATCCATAAGTCCATAAATATAATTAAATACATCCACAGAGGAAAAGCATGATTATATCATTAGGTGCAGGAAAGGCTGTTGACAACATTCAGCATTCATTCTTGATAAGAACCCTTGAATACCTAGGCATAGAAGGAACATACCTCAAAATAGTAAAAACCATCTACAATAAACTCACAGCCAACATATTACTAAATGGAAAGAAGTCGGAAGCATTTCCCCTGAAAACCAGAAGATGACACGTTTGCTCACTCTAACCCCTCTGGTCAACATATTGTGGAAGCCCTAGCTAGAACAGTCAGACAAAAGGAAGATATTAGGGATGTATAAATAGAAAAAGAAGAAGTTAAGCTATTCCTCTTTGCAGATAATATGATCATATACCTGGAAAAACCAAGGGAATCTGTCAAAAACCTCCCTGCACTGATAAAGAACTTTGACAAAGTCATTTAAAAGGGTATAAAATCAACGTGCAAAAGACAGTCCACATTTTTATATACCAATGACAAACAGACATGAAGCCAAATAAAAAACACAATCCCATTCACAATAGCCACAAAAAATAATGAAATTACTTGGCATCCTCCTATCCAGAGAAGTGAAAGACCTTTGCATTGAAAACTACAAAACACTACTTAAAAAAGACAGAAGCAGATGGAAAAATATTCCATGCTTATTAACTGGAAGAATCAACATTGTTAAGACAGCCATCCTACCCAAGGCAAGCTATGGATTCAATGCAAAACCCATTAAATTGCCATCATCATTATTCTCAGAGCTGAAAATGATAATACAGAAGTCCAAATGGAAACAGAAAAGATGCAAATAACCAAAATAATTCTCAGCAAAAGAAACATTGTGGGAGATATCACACTTCCAAGCTTTAAACTTTATTATAAGGCTACAATTATTAATGCAACCTGGTACTGGTACAAGAACAGTCATATAGATCAGTGGAACAGAATAGAGATTCTGAAGCAAAAATCTCAATTTTTCATCCAACTCATCTTTGACAAAGCCTCCAGCGACAACCACTGGCGAGAGGAGAACCTTCAGTAAATAGTACCGGGAAAACTGGCTAACCACATACAGAAGAATGAAACAGGACCCCTACCTATCACCATACAAAAAATCAACTCCAAATGGATCAAAGACATAAAAGTAAAACCTCAAACTCTAAGAATCTTATAAAACACAGGAGACACCCTTATAAAAATTGGAATAAACAACCAATTCCTGATCAAAACCCCAGCCACCTATGCCGTAAAAATAAGATAGACAAGTGGGACCGCATCAGACTGAAAAGCTACTACAAATCAAAAGAAACTAGTCAGAGAATGGGGAGACAACCCATAGAATGGGAAAAATATTTGCCAACTGTATATCTGACAAGAGTCTAGCATCCAGGATCTATAAGGAACTCAAATGTGTCAAAAGGAAAAACAAACAGCCCCATTAAAAACTGGGCAAAAGACATGAGTAGACACTTCTCAAAAGAAAATACATAAGCATTCAACAGACACGTGAAAAAATGCTCAGCCTCACTAATCATCAGAGAAATGCAAATCAAAACCATATTGAGACATCACCTAACTCCAATAAGAATGACCATCAATAGTAAAACAAAAAACAACAGATGCTGGCGAGAATGCAAAGAAAAGGAAATGCTTCCACACTGTTGGTGAGAATGCAAACTAATTCAACCTCTATGGAAAACAGTGTGGCCATGCCTAGAAGAACTAGAAATTGACCTTCCACATGATCCAGCAATCTCCCTTCTGGGAATATACTCAGAGAAACTGACATATTTCTAAAAAAATTAAAAGGTATCTGTGTATGCATGTTTATTGCAGCACTATTCACAGTAGTAAAAACATGGAACAAATAGTGCTGCCCATCAAAACTGGACTGGATAAAACGTGGTACATATACACAATGGACTATTATGCAGTCATAAAAAGGGCAAAATTTTGGGCTTTGCTGCAACTTGGATGGGGTTGGAGTCTATCATACTCAGTGATGCCTATCATACTCAAGGGGGAAAAA
>NW_007129508.1:0-1025 GCF_000164805.1 Carlito syrichta
ACCTCTATGGAAAACAGTGTGGCCATGCCTAGAAGAACTAGAAATTGACCTTCCACATGATCCAGCAATCTCCCTTCTGGGAATATACTCAGAGAAACTGACATATTTCTAAAAAAATTAAAAGGTATCTGTGTATGCATGTTTATTGCAGCACTATTCACAGTAGTAAAAACATGGAACAAATAGTGCTGCCCATCAAAACTGGACTGGATAAAACGTGGTACATATACACAATGGACTATTATGCAGTCATAAAAAGGGCAAAATTTTGGGCTTTGCTGCAACTTGGATGGGGTTGGAGTCTATCATACTCAGTGATGCCTATCATACTCAAGGGGGAAAAAGGACTCACTAGAAGCCCAAACCTCACTTGCACACAATTTACTTATAGAGTAAATCCTCACAAAGATCTGAGTACCTATTCTTCCTCATAAGTAGACCCTGTACACCTATCATAATACTACAGAAAAGAGTTTGACAGTAGCGGAACACTGCCAGGAGAGGGCAGGCACATAACATAAATAAGGAAGCCTGGTCCTAATCCCGGTGAAGTGAAGTCCAATGAAGTCCAAACCATCACTGTTACCTAAACCACTTATGTATGTAATCCTGACTTGCACCACACAACTTTAAAATAAAATAAAAATAAACACACACACACACACACACACACACACACGAACAAATCAAGAGGAATGGACCTGAATGCTGCTCCAAGCATGAATGAGGTTAGCATAGGTGGGACTTGGCACTGAGCTCCATGTCCTCCAGGCATGATTACATGAGCTGTCTACTAAAGGTTTTTGTTGTCACTCTTATCACCTCATCACCTTCACACAGTCCTTCCCCCTGCAAAATACCTCCTTCCTCTTTCCACTGCATTCCTGGGAGTTCTGCAGTTTTATTTGTTCTTCTACCCCATGGCTCAGCATAGAGCTTGATAGGAAGGAAGCACTCAGTAAAGTTGTGATGGAAAAATGAATGACTGATGAGTGAATGAGTAAAAGAAGAAACCAGTGAGCTAA
>NW_007129509.1:0-834 GCF_000164805.1 Carlito syrichta
CTCTGTCACCCAGACTGGAGTGCAGTGGCCACTCCCAGTCACCACAGCCTTGACCTGCTGGGCTCCGGTGATCCTTCCTCCTCAGCCTTCCAAGTAGCCAGAATTATAGGCATGCGCAACCAAGCCCGGCTGATTTCTTGATTTATTGTAGAGATGAGGTCTTGTTGCCCAGGCGGATCTCGAACCCTTGGGCTCAGGTAATCCACTCACCTCGGCCTCCCAAAGGCGTGGGATTACTGGCTGAGCCACCGAGCCTGGCTCTTCTGCTTTCTTTATTCAGACTAGGGCACAGAGGGAAGATCAGATACCCATTTTCTCCTTTGATCCCCTCTCGTCATTCTTCTTTTCAATAACTTTGAGTTCTTGCCTGAAGATGAACCTGCCATGACATTTTTAAAGGCATGCTAGGAACACCTCACAGATGTTTTATGACCATTTCAATGAGTTAGATTTTCCTCTTTAGAAGAAATATAAAGACTGTTAATTCCTCACAAATTATTTGTGAATAATTGACTTAAGTTGTTATGAACTGAATTGTTTTCCCCAGATTTATATGTTGAAGCCCTAACCCTCAATGAGATGTATTTGAAGATAAAGAGTCCAAGGTGGTGATTAAGCTTAAATGAAGTCATAAATATGAGGCTTTATTTGATGGAATGAGTGACCTTATATGAAGAGGAAGAGACACTGAAGCCCTCTCTTTCTGTCTTTCTGTACTCACAGAGGAAAGGCCAAGTGAGGACACAGTTTGCAGGTAGTCACCTGCATGTCAGGAAGAAACCCTTGCCTGGAACCAAATATACTGACACTCAGATCACAGGGTTTTCTAGTTTC
>NW_007129510.1:0-1112 GCF_000164805.1 Carlito syrichta
TTCCGCCTCAGCCTTCCAAGTAGCTGGAACTACAGGTGCGCACTACCACACCCGGCTAATTTTTTGATTTATTGTAGAGATGAGGTCTCACCAAGTTGCCCAGGTGTGTCTCAAACCCGTGGGCACAGGCAATCCACTCACCTCGGCCTCCCAAGGCACGGGATTACAGGCTGAGGCACCGAGCCCAGCTTTAACTGAAGTTTTAAAAGAGATGGACATTTTGTAGTGCTATTATGTGGGCTAAATCTATAAAATAAAGATATTAGTGTCCTTTTATTAGGAATTTGTAAATTTAAGAGTATTCTCCAATATAAGACATTTCACTTAATCACATAACTGTAGCTTGTAGTGTTGGTGTTTTGTCTGTGTCTTTATTTCCACCTAAGATGACTGAAATGCCTTCTATTTTTTGCATAAATATTTGCTTAACACACAACGATCTCTCTTCTGATATTCAGATCACTTTCTCTAATTTAGTGACCATTCATACATATCCTTAGCTTCTAAGAGATCCTTTAAAACATGTTTTTCATTCTTTGGGATGTTGAAATCCCCTCTGAAAATCTAATGAAGTCTATGAAACTCTTCCTAGGAAAAATAATATGTAGGCATGCACATGTGTGCATGTGCACGCACACACACACACACACACACACACACATACACACACTGACAGACATCATTTTACATGCCTGTTCAGGAGGTACACAAAATCTCTTGAGGTGCTTTGGGTGGACAGACACCTCAACCAGAAGCACTCAATTAAATTTCCTGAAGAATCTTTTAAAATCATTTTCTTAAATATCCTTCTGATTCTTAAAACATGATCTTTGATTAAATATATGCCTCAACTCTTTGAAACTCAAAAAAAATCCAACTTGAACATTTTCTAAGTATCACACTGTGTCATTCAGCCTTTGTCCCCCCACCCCTGTCCATTCAGCAGGGTTCTGACCACAGTGTTTACAGTCCTCTGCCTGTAAGCCCTGATCCTGGGTTTCCATTTAGTCCTGAAGCGTCTGTGTAACAAACTTGTTTCTGCTTTCTAGGAACCACTGATCCAAATTAATATTGAGAGCTGCTGCTTAAATGTGTTAGCTCATTTTTTCCTG
>NW_007129511.1:0-870 GCF_000164805.1 Carlito syrichta
CCAGGTGGATGAGGGTCCTCCCCCACCCACCAGGACTTTTCCAAAGCATGAGGAAGGACAATCCCAAAATTATCTCACTGTACCTTATGCTTGGGTTATGTTCCTCAAAGGCAATACAACAATTCTAACATCATAAAATCCTAATAATCAATAACTTCTAAAACTTATGCATACCGAAAACCTAATGACTGACTTAAATCCTAATACCTTTCTATTCTATTCTAATTCTACCTACACTATGGAGATTCTTAATTGAATCTCAAATAAGTTCCTAAAGAATATGGCCAGTCCAAAGATCACGCTGGGCCGTTTCTAGGAACAATTGATTACAATCGCTTAACAAAATGGCTATTCTAAAATCCTTTGTATCTATCTTAATTTCTATAAAAGTTTCTAATTCCTAATGCTAATATGTAAGGCTGATCATCAGCAACAAAGCTTCTAAAATAAAACCCAAATACAAACTGTAATTTTACTAAAGCCAAAACCGTAATTAGTAGAAAGTGGGAACAATGAAATTTCTAAAGTTAGCTTTATTCTATAGAACCTCAAAGTATCGTGTTTGATCATGCTTGAACTGACATAATTCCCTGATGTAGAGTAACCTATTCTATAACACTTTCTATGAATAAAATAAATTCAGTTTCTATTATAAGTAGAAAAATGTACACTAATTGCAACTAAGGAACTGGTTTAAAAGAATGCAGCACAGCCTAAAGTGGGTGCTGGGATCTTAGGAATGTGGCCCAGTACAAAGTTCATGCTGGGCTATTTCTGGTAAGTGTAGATAATCATCTATACCATCTAAAACTGGAAACAGCTCTCTAAATGTATAAACTAATTCTACAAATATACTTTAAATTCTTATAA
>NW_007129512.1:0-1538 GCF_000164805.1 Carlito syrichta
ATTCTAACATCATAAAATCCTAATAATCAATAACTTCTAAAACTTATGCATACCGAAAACCTAATGACTGACTTAAATCCTAATACCTTTCTATTCTATTCTAATTCTACCTACACTATGGAGATTCTGAATTGAATCTCAAATAAGTTCCTAAAGAATATGGCCAGTCCAAAGATCACGCTGGGCCGTTTCTAGGAACAATTGATTACAATCGCTTAACAAAATGGCTATTCTAAAATCCTTTGTATCTATCTTAATTTCTATAAAAGTTTCTAATTCCTAATGCTAATATGTAAGGCTGATCATCAGCAACAAAGCTTCTAAAATAAAACCCAAATACAAACTGTAATTTTACTAAAGCCAAAACCGTAATTAGTAGAAAGTGGGAACAATGAAATTTCTAAAGTTAGCTTTATTCTATAGAACCTCAAAGTATCGTGTTTGATCATGCTTGAACTGACATAATTCCCTGATGTAGAGTAACCTATTCTATAACACTTTCTATGAATAAAATAAATTCAGTTTCTATTATAAGTAGAAAAATGTACACTAATTGCAACTAAGGAACTGGTTTAAAAGAATGCAGCACAGCCTAAAGTGGGTGCTGGGATCTTAGGAATGTGGCCCAGTACAAAGTTCATGCTGGGCTATTTCTGGTAAGTGTAGATAATCATCTATACCATCTAAAACTGGAAACAGCTCTCTAAATGTATATACTAATTTCTACAAATATACTTTAAATTCTTATAAAGAAGCTTGTATCATGTATAAGGCTCCCAAATGTAACCTGAGTTTGACTGTGTTAAGTTTAAGCCGAAAACTCAGTCTGTGAAAAACGGGAACAATGGATCCTCAGAGTCAGCCATGCCTGTCATATTCTCAGAACTTCATACTTAGATCATCAAAGTCCTGCTAGTGGGTCATGCCAAACAACAAAGAAAGGAGGAGGAATGGGCCTTCAACTCCTGAACACAACCTGGTGGTCTCAGGGTCCGCAGATCAGGCGGGCCTCCACGGCCAGTTGCCAACATAAATATGTAGTAAACTTTGATGTCTGGAAGTGCAATAACTCCTGCTTTGTTTCTTTTGATAAAATTCCTTAGGCTATTCCTGATTGTTTATGGTTTCTTATGAATTCTTTATTGCAATTTCCAGGTCTGAGAAGAATGATGTTAACTTAATGGTTATTCCATTGAATCTGTAGGTTTGACTAAAAGGCTAATTTTTACATTAAAAAGGAAAGTAAAGTCAGGGAAACAAGCATGTCATATTGTCATTCATGACATCAGCTTCAGAACTTTGACATCATAATGGGAGGGACCTTGACGAATGAGCAATCTTTAGGCTTCAAGCACTTGTTTACAGTGCTCTGCCAAATGCGGTAGACAAGGTGGATTTCATTTCCAAGAAGTGAAAAGAACCATGTGTTCACACCTATCCAAAAATATCTCCAGGGATAAGTGACCATTCAAGAATACTCTAAAAGAGGTAGTCTTTTTTTTTCTTTCTTTCTTTTTGAGTTGGGGTCTCACTCTGTC
>NW_007129513.1:0-755 GCF_000164805.1 Carlito syrichta
GGCCAGTCTTACAGGGGGTATGTGGTATTCAAAGTGGTTTCATTTGCATTTATTTGATTGTGTGTGAGGCTGAGCAATTTTCATGAGTCTGCTGGCTGCCTGTATCCCCTCTTATGAAAAGTGTCCAATCACGTATTTTGCACACTTTTCAAAGGGAATGTTTGTCTGATTTTCTGAGTGCTTGAGATTTTGTACATTCTAGATGTTATGCCTTTTTACAGACATATAGGTCGAGAATCGTTTTTCCCATTCTGTTGGGTGTATCCCTGCTCTTCTGATGGTGTCTTTTGTTTTCCAGAAGTATATGAAATTTGATGTAAACCCGCTGGTCTAATTTACTTCTTAAGTTATGGGTATTTAGGGCTCTGAAGATGAACTAGTTTTCACTTCCAGTTTCCCTAATGGTGTCTCCTGCGATTTCTAAGATTATTATAATTTGGTGTTTTAAGTTTAGGTCTTTGATCCATTTAGAGTTAATGTGTATGGTGATAGACAGGGGTCCTATTTCAATCTTGTGCATGTTGTCAGCCTTTTCCCAGCACCATTTATTGTATATGTTCTCCATTACCCAGTGGGTCTTGGAGGTTTTTTCAAAAATGAGTGTGCTGAGTATTTGAGGATTTAATTCTCTGTCCTGATACATTGGACTATGGACCTATTCTTTTACCAATACCAGACTGTGTTGATTTCTGTAATCATATAGTAAAGTTTGAAGTCTGGAACTTTGATAGCTCCTGCTTTGTTCTTTTGATACA
>NW_007129514.1:0-802 GCF_000164805.1 Carlito syrichta
CCCCTCTTATGAAAGTGTCCAATCACGTATTTTGCACACTTTTCAAAGGGAATGTTTGTCTGATTTTCTGAGTGCTTGAAATTTTGTACATTCTAGATGTTTTGCCTTTTTACAGACATATAGGTCGAGAATCGTTTTTCCCATTCTGTTGGGTGTATCCCTGCTCTTCTGATGGTGTCTTTTGTTTTCCAGAAGTATATGAAATTTGATGTAAACCCGCTAGTCTAATTTACTTCTTAAGTTATGGGTATTTAGGGCTCTGAAGATGAACTAGTTTTCACTTCCAGTTTCCCTAATGGTGTCTCCTGCGATTTCTAAGATTATTATAATTTGGTGTTTTAAGTTTAGGTCTTTGATCCATTTAGAGTTAATGTGTATGGTGATAGACAGGGGTCCTGTTTCAATCTTGTGCATGTTGTCAGCCTTTTCCCAGCACCATTTATTGTATATGTTCTCCATTACCCAGTGGGTCTTGGAGGTTTTTTCAAAAATGAGTGTGCTGAGTATTTGAGGATTTAATTCTCTGTCCTGATACATTGGACTATGGACCTATTCTTTTACCAATACCAGACTGTGTTGATTTCTGTAATCATATAGTAAAGTTTGAAGTCTGGAACTTTGATAGCTCCTGCTTTGTTTCTTTTGATACAATTATTTTCGCTATTCATGATTCTTCATGGTTTAATATGAAATCTTTATTGTAATTCCAGGTCTGAGAAGAATTATGTTAACTTAATGGTTATTTCATTGAATCTGTTGATTGACTAAAAGGCTAATTTTTACATTAAAGTGGTAAGTAATG
>NW_007129515.1:0-794 GCF_000164805.1 Carlito syrichta
TGTAATTCCAGGTCTGAGAAGAATTATGTTAACTTAATGGTTATTTCATTGAATCTGTTGATTGACTAAAAGGCTAATTTTTACATTAAAAGTGGTAAGTAATGTCAGGGCAACAAACATGTCAAATCGTCATTCATGAAATCAGCCTCAGAACTTTGACATCATACTGGGAGGGACCTTGACTACTGAGCAATCCTTATGCTTCAACCACTTGTGTACAGTGCTCTGCAAAATGAGGTAGACATGGTGGATTTCGTTCCCAAGAAGTGTACAGAACCATGTGATCACACCTACCCAAAAATGTCTACAGGGATAAGTGACCATTCAAGAATCTTCTAAACGAGGTAGTCTTTTTTTTAATGCAATCTTTATTGAGACGACTGAGAAACTCCCAAAGTGGGAGGGGACCTGAAGGGATTGTCCAAGAGGCAGTCTTTAATTATTATGTTCAAGGAGTCCCCTTGGAGCTTGGTTATACCACAACCAAATCATATTTTAGCACTTTCTTTAGTTTAGAAACTTTTGGATGTTTTTAGTATTGTGTAACAGCCTTGGATCAGTTTTTCGTACAGGATTTGTACATTGCTTTTGCAAAGATCATAATCAATTTTCCACAATTTTCAATTATCTAAATTTTTATACCAATGCAGAGTCGAAGTACTTACTACTTGTAAATCTCCTTGTTATTTTGGTTTATATATATTTTGCCCCAAATTCTCTTCTTTCTTTGTGCCTCATTTTAAATGCTTGGTGCTTAAAAGTAACAGGTTAATCGGATACTTTGTGCAGAGTAC
>NW_007129516.1:0-739 GCF_000164805.1 Carlito syrichta
TCTCTAAAAATCACTTAGCTCTGTTTCTCCTGTCACTTGAGATGTTGTATATTTGTACAGTGGGTTCCTCTGCAGTACTGGTTTGCAAAAAGTTGTCATCATGTTGAATATTGACAACAATGCGTGTGGTCCCGGAGCATTGTTCTTCCAACTTGAGCTCAAAGGCTGCAAGATGGAAAACTCAGCTGGAAAATACCATGGTGGTCTGTGCTATCAGATGTCAGAAAGTTATTATTTCAAGAAAAAATGAGCTAACACATTTAAGCAGCTACTCTCAATATTAATTTGGATCAGTGGTTCCTAGAAAGCAGAAACAAGCTTGTTACACAGACACTTCAGGACTAAATGGAAACCCAGGATCAGGGCTTACAGGTGGAGGGCTGTAAACACTGTGGTCAGAACCCTGCTGAATGGACAGGGGTAGGGGGACAAGGGCTGAAGGATACAGTGTGATACTTAGAAAATGTCCAAGTTGGATTTTTTTTTGAGTTTCAAAGAGCTGAGGCATATATTTAATCAAAGATCATGTTTTAAGAATCAGAAGGATATTTAAGAAAATGATTTTAAAAGATTCTTCAGGAAATTTAATTGGATGCTTCTGGTTGAGAGGTCTGTCCACCCAAAGCACCTCAAGAGATTTTGTGCACCTCCTGAACAGGCATGTAAAATGATGTCTGTCAGTGTGTGTGTGTGTGTGTGTGTGTGTGTGTGTGTGTGTGTGTGCGCGCGCACGCACATG
>NW_007129517.1:0-626 GCF_000164805.1 Carlito syrichta
AAGAATCAGAAGGATATTTAAGAAAATGATTTTAAAAGATTCTTCAGGAAATTTAATTGGATGCTTCTGGTTGAGAGGTCTGTCCACCCAAAGCACCTCAAGAGATTTTGTGCACCTCCTGAACAGGCATGTAAAATGATGTCTGTCAGTGTGTGTGTGTGTGTGTGTGTGTGTGTGTGTGTGTGTGTGTGCGCGCGCACGCACATGCACACATGTGCATGCCTACATATTATTTTTCCTAGAAAGAGTTTCATAGACTTCATTAGATTTTCAGAGGGGATTTCAACATCCCAAAGAATGAAAAACATGTTTTAAAGGATCTCTTAGAAGCTAAGGATACGTATGAATGGTCACTAAATTAGAGAAAGTTACTTGAATATCAGAAGAGAGATCGTTGTGTGTTAAGCAAATATTTATGCAAAAAATAGAAGGCATTTCAGTCAGCTTAGGTGGAAATAAAGACACAGACAAAACACCAACACTACAAGCTACAGTTATGTGATTAAGTGAAATGTCTTATATTGGAGAATACTCTTAAATTTACAAATTCCTAATAAAAGGACACTTAATATCTTTATTTTATAGATTTAGCCCACATAATAGCACTACAAAATGTCCATCTCTAT
>NW_007129518.1:0-866 GCF_000164805.1 Carlito syrichta
TTGTATCCCGTATTGCTGTTCATTAAGATTTCAGCATCCTCCCCTCATGTCCCACCACCACTCCTTCCCTCTGGAAGTCAGACATGCTCAGGTGACTTGTTCTGGCCCAGTGACCGACATCGCTTTCCGGTGGAGACTAAGACCACTGTTAGTTTTGCCACGCTCGTTCCCTCCCTGCCCACCAAGGAACCTGCAATTCTCCAGTGGCTACTAGGGCAACCTGGGTTCCTAAGTGAGAATGACGACAACTCGAATAGAGCACTCCTATGAACATCAAAGTATATTATCTAAGACAGAAGTGTAATGCAAATTTAAACAGCAAATATCTAACACTGAATCATACACGATTTTCAGCAATGAAGAGCCTAGCCCCTCAAGTAAAGAGAAAAATTAAATCAAGCTATTAAATACAATTTTTGTTTATCTCTGATTTTAAGATAATTTTTTTTTTGGTTGAACCACCATGCCCATCATTGATTTTAAGATAATTTTTAGAGAAAATTTTTCAGTTAGATAATTTTGATACTTTTTATACGTACGTTATCTCATTTCATTTGCACTTTAGGAAAATATCAAGAATGGCCCTGCACTTCGCTAATTTCCTGTTGAATATGTCTCTGGTTCCTCTGTCTTTGATCCCGCATGTTTTATGGCTGCTGTGTGGCTATATATATATATATATAGGCTTTTTTTTAAATTTCAAGTTTGTCACTCGGTGAAGTTTAGGCTTCTATTGAATTTCTTACCCAAGTAGTTAACGTGGTATCCTAGGAATAGTTGTTTAATCCTTACCCCCTTTCTTTTTCTTTTTTCTTTTTTTTTTTTTTTTGAGTTAGAGTCTCACTCTGTCGCCCAGACTGGAGTGC
>NW_007129519.1:0-877 GCF_000164805.1 Carlito syrichta
TTATCTTGAGGATAAAGTCCCTTAAAATTTATACAAATGCAGTACATTCTGGTTAGCAGCAGGCTCTGGTTGTCCCAATTTGCATTTTCAAGTACCCCTCTCTAGCGACCATTTGGGGAATCAATTGGAGGGAATACCATTTAGGAGATTCTGGCTTTGGCCATTTGTGAGAGGATGGCGATTTGGATTAGGATGGTGACATAGGCTAAAGATAGACTCCTAGATGGCTAGCCCTCAATTTATCAATTTTGCATGTGATTTTAATGGAAATTGATCACCTCGCTCTCAGACTTTCAGCAACTCTTTCCCATTCTTTGGAAACCTTTCTAAGTCCAAGTCAGGAGGCTCACTTGACAAGATTTGACTTCTTTATTCATGGTTGAAAAACATCCTTTGGTATTCTGCTTCAGTCAGCTTTGGCCTTTTCTGCCTGCCAAAACAATTGAAAACTTCTATGCAGTTGGTTCCTGTTCTAATCCTCAGCTTGCATCGGATGGTCCTCTTTTTCACACTTCTTCAGCTGCTGAATAGCTGGATTTCTGAGGACAACATCCTCCTTCTCTCTGATGCTCCCAGAAGCTTAAGCTCCCGATTTTCCATGGAATTCATTTAGTTATTTTCTCTCAATTAGCACAAACGCTTCCATTCCTTTTGAATTTTTCTTCTGTGGTCTGAGTAGAGTTCATTGTCTTCAAACTTGGCAATGGCAGAAAACATCATTAACCTGGTGCTGTATTCTGTCTTTCTCATTAATAACAATGCTGAAAATTTGGTAACTTGACACCACTCTGAGGTGCTAAGTGGTGGACATGTGTACACATACATTTATACACAGTAGCTCATGGGCTTTGCAGTTGGAAACAGTACTCCTCTCCCG
>NW_007129520.1:0-823 GCF_000164805.1 Carlito syrichta
CCAATTATATATCTGACAAAGGCCTAACATTCAGGATCCGCAAGGAATTCAAATGTGCTGACAGTTTCTCCCAGCATTTTCTTCCCAGGGAGGGTTTGTTGATTTAAAAAAAAAAAAAAAAAAAAAAAAGGAAAAAGAAAAAGAAAATGGCCCTCAGCTTCTGCATCCCAGCTGCTGCACCAGGAAAGCCCTGGCCGCTAATTCCCACGCCCCCTCGCTCACCAGCACATACACAAAATTTTCCATACACTCACTCACACAGAGACAATGTCCTGACCTCCTCAAGGAGAAATTTAGTTCAAAATTCTTGAAGGCCTACATCGAATTCTCTGACAACATAAACACAGTAGAATCAACAATAATTAAGAATGTTGATTATACTCTACAGACAGCTAAAACATAACAGGATTTAGATCTTGTCAAAATAGACATAAATTTTCATCCCTTACATGATTTATCAGAGATTCCTGATTGAAATAAGGATTTGTTTAAAGGAAACTCTGAGAAATTATCTATAGCTATTTTTTGTGGAATTGAAAGAATAAACTTGTCCCAATATTATATAATAATAAAATATTTTTTTGAGTAACTGGAATAATTTGTTAAATGGCTACAATGTGATAAAACTCTAATGGCTGGTGGTTTTGTAACTCCAGTTCAAGAAGAGTTAATTTGAAACTTTCTCTAGAATTTACAAATGTAAACTAATGTTGAAACCACTATTTAATCTTATATTTATATATTTTTATATTTTCACACTCTGATAGAGAATTGCCATACATTGTGCTAAAGATCACAGAATTTTGTAAAAATGACCCCAGAA
>NW_007129521.1:0-828 GCF_000164805.1 Carlito syrichta
TAATATGTGTGAAGCTGTCATCTTTCTATGATAACAATGCCTTTATCCCGAATACTTTTTCAAGAAACTGATACCGTTGTTTTACAGTTAATTTTTTATATAAGTAGAGTATATTCTAAAATATTTACAAAAAAGTATAGTACAGTAAATACATAAACCATTAATATAGTCATCTGTGATCAAGTATTATATAGTGCACATAATTTTATATCCCATAATTTTATATGACTGACAGTACTTCACTACAAACACATGAGAAATATGTGTGCTACAACTTTGCAACATCTACAATGTCACTAGGCAATAGAAATATTTCCTCTCCATTATAATCTGATATATATTATCATGAATGCAGTCTGATGTTGACCAAAATGCCATTGTGCAGCACATATCTGTGCTTTAAAGATGTGGCACTGTCTTCTCTCTTCATGGTTTCTGACACGAAATCTGCAGTTATTAAAATCCTTGTTCTTTCCCATACACTGTGTTGAAAAGTAGCATAAATATTTCTTCTCTAACTTACATATTAAGCAGATTTTAAAAACATGTGTAGAAACAGCTTTGGATTAATCCAGTTTGAATTTTACTCCTTGACTCCCTCAATTTACATATTAGTCAAATATTTGAGATGTTATTTCCTTGAGTTATTTTTCCTATACCAATCTTGTCTCTTTTCATGACTCCAATGGAATGCCTGTTAGACTTCTCTTCTAGTTCCTTAAAATATTGTTTTTTTTTCCCAAAATATTTGATAATTTTTATGAAACTTTTCTCAATTTAGCTAACTTTTTCTAGTGTTCATTTTATTGCAAATCTTGTACATTTCTA
>NW_007129522.1:0-792 GCF_000164805.1 Carlito syrichta
TATTAGGCACTTTATTTTATATTTTGGGGAAAAAATTCCTTCTTTTTTGTTGTTATTATTACTGTTGCAATTTTATTTCTCTTTTTTGTTGTTTTTGTTTATCTATTTATCTTTTGATGGCATTTTTGTTATTTCCATATCTTGTCTATTGTTAATCATGCTTCAATATACATGGGAGTGCTTATGTATCTTTAGGGTCCTGATTTCAATTTTTTTGGATAAATTCCCCAAAATGAAATTGTTGGATCATATGATAGTTCCCTTGTTAATTTGTTGAGGAACCTCCATCCATACTGTTTTCTATATTGACTGTAACAAAACATTCTCACCAGCTCTGTGCAATAATTCCAATTTCTCCCCATTGTGACCAAGACTTGTCTTTCATCTCTTTGGTAATAGACATTCTGACAGGGGTAAAATGATAACTCATGTGTGTGTGTGTGTGTGTGTGTGTGTGTGAAACTACATATCTTTTTTTTAAAGTTAAAATAACTTTAGATGGCACAAATCAATTTTTTGTTACATGGTTGCATTGTTTACTGGTAAAAAAGTCTGGGCTTTAATGTACTCATCACCCTCAATAGTGCATAGTGTATCCAATAGGTAATTTTTCAGCCTTACTTCTCTTCTCCCTCTCCCCCTTTAGAGTCTCCAGTGTCCACAATACAATAGTTTATGCCTTTGCAGGCTTTACCTTACTCCCATTTATAAGTAAGACCATACAGTATTTAGTTTTCCATTCCTGTATTACTTCACCTAGGATGATGGCCTCTAATTCCATTGAGTATGCTG
>NW_007129523.1:0-765 GCF_000164805.1 Carlito syrichta
GACATTCTGACAGGGGTAAAATGATAACTCGTGTGTGTGGGTGTGTGTGTTTGAAACTACACATCTTTTTTTAAAAGTTAAAATAACTTTAGATGGCACAAATCAATTTTTTGTTACATGGTTGCATTGTTTACTGGTAAAAAAAAGTCTGGGCTTTAGTGTACTCATCACCCTCAATAGTGCATAGTGTATCCAATAGATAATTTTTCAGCCTTACTTCTCTTCTCCCTCTCCCCCTTTAGAGTCTCCAGTGTCCACAATACAATAGTTTATGCCTTTGCAGACTTTACCTTACTCCCATTTATAAGTAAGACCATACAGTATTTAGTTTTCCATTCCTGCATTACTTCACCTAGGATGATGGCCTCTAATTCCATTGAGTATGCTGCAAAAGACAATATTTCATCCTTTTTAATGGGCAAATAATATCCCATAGTGTATATGTATGTATACACGAGTAACACATTTATATTATCCTCTGATCAGTTGATGGGCATTTAGATTGATTTCACATCTTTGCAATTGTGAATTATGCTGCTCTAAATGTATGACTAAACATTATTTGTTAGGTAATAGCAAGTAATGGGACTCCTGGATCAAATGGTAGATCAACTTTTTGCACTTTGAGAAATAGTATCATACTAATTTCCATAGATGTTTTAGCAATTTCCACTCCCACCAACATGTATAAGTATTCTGTTTTGTCCACATTTACATCAACATTTAATTATTTTTTTATTAAAAAAATGGTCATTCTGACTGGTG
>NW_007129524.1:0-827 GCF_000164805.1 Carlito syrichta
CAAGCCCAGCTCAAAATATGTATAATTGTAGTTTTGTTGTTGTGTTGTGTTTTTTCCTGACTGGTATTAGGGTAATACTGGCTTTGTAGACTGAATTAGTTAGAATTCTCTCCTCAGTCTCATGAATAGCTTCACTAGAATTGGTACTAGTCTTCCTTGAAAGTGGCATAGAATTCAACTGTGAATCTGTAAGATCCTGGACTCTTTCTTGTAGACAGACTTTTAATTACTGAATAAATTTTGTACTTGTTATTGGTCTGTCAGTGATGTTATTATTTCTGAATTCATAGTTAGTGGTTTGCATGCACCAAATAAATGTATCAATTTCTACTATATTTTATATTTTGTTTTCATAGAAATATTCATAATGATCTTAGAGGTGATGTCTCTATTTCCATTTCTGCTTGAGCTAATTTGAATCTTCTGTTCTCTTCTTTTCTTAATTAACTCATATTCTATCAGTTTTACCTTTTCAAAACACCAACTTTTTGTTCTATTAATTCTTTGTAATTTTTTGTTTCAATTTTGTTTATCTCTGCACTAGTCTTTATTATGTTTTCCTTCTGTTAGCTGTGGGTTTTGTTTATCTATTTTTCTCCTATTTTCTTTGTGGGGTGATGTTAGGTTGTCAGTATGTGACATTTCAGCTTTTTTTAAGACAGGCATTAAGCACCATAAATTTTCCTATGATCACAGTTTATTGTGTGTTGCAGATTTTGATAACCTGTGTTGTTGACAATAACTTTAAAATATTTTAAAAATTTACAGCTTGATTTCATGGTTGGCTCAAGATCATTCAAGGAGCAGTTTGTTGAATTTCCGTTATT
>NW_007129525.1:0-851 GCF_000164805.1 Carlito syrichta
TTTGTTTTCATAGAAATATTCATAATGATCTTAGAGGTGATGTCTCTATTTCCATTTCTGCTTGAGCTAATTTGAATCTTCTGTTCTCTTCTTTTCTTAATTAACTCATATTCTATCAGTTTTACCTTTTCAAAACACCAACTTTTTGTTCTATTAATTCTTTGTAATTTTTTGTTTCAATTTTGTTTATCTCTGCACTAGTCTTTATTATGTTTTCCTTCTGTTAGCTGTGGGTTTTGTTTATCTATTTTTCTCCTATTTTCTTTGTGGGGTGATGTTAGGTTGTCAGTATGTGACATTTCAGCTTTTTTTAAGACAGGCATTAAGCACCATAAATTTTCCTATGATCACAGTTTATTGTGTGTTGCAGATTTTGATAACCTGTGTTGTTGACAATAACTTTAAAAATATTTTAAAAATTTACAGCTTGATTTCATGGTTGGCTCAAAGATCATTCAGGAGCAGTTTGTTGAATTTCCATTATTTGTTTTGAGAGTTCCTAGGGAATTTGATTTCTAATTTTATTCCACTGTGATCTGAGTAGGTGTTTGATATAATTTTGAATTTTTTGATTTTTGAGAATTAATTTATGGCCTATCATAGGATCTAATGTGGAGAATGTTCCATGTGCTGATAAGATGTATTTTCTGCACTTTTGTGATATAACAGTCTTTAGATGTCTGCTAGGTTCATTTGCTCTAGGGTCCAGTTTTCTCCAGTTTTTTTTTTATGTTGACTTTTTGCCTTGATGATTTGTCTATTGCTGTCAGTAGAGTGTTGAAATCTCCCACTATTATTTTATTGTTGCCTATCTCTTTTCTTAGGTCTAATAAAATATGTTTTCTAATTCT
>NW_007129526.1:0-807 GCF_000164805.1 Carlito syrichta
GAGAGTTCCTAGGGAATTTGATTTCTAATTTTATTCCACTGTGACCTGAGTAGGTGTTTGATATAATTTTGAATTTTTTGATTATTGAGAATTAATTTATGGCCTATCATAGGATCTAATGTGGAGAATGTTCCATGTGCTGATAAGATGTATTTTCTGCACTTTTGTGATATAACAGTCTTTAGATGTCTGTTAGGTTCATTTGCTCTAGGGTCCAGTTTTCTCCAGTTTTTTTTTTTTTATGTTGACTTTTTGCCTTGATGATTTGTCTATTGCTGTCAGTAGAGTGTTGAAATCTCCCACTATTATTTTATTGTTGCCTATCTCTTTTCTTAGGTCTAATAAAATATGTTTTCTAATTCTAGGAAACTCTGGTGTTAGGTGCATATATATCTAAAATTATTATATCTTATTGTTGGACTGGCACTTTTATCATTGTATAATGACTTTGTCTTTTTTCACTTTTGTTAACTTAAAGTCTGCTTTTTCTGGTATGAGGTAGCTACTACAGCTTGTTTTTGGTTTCTATTTGTGTAGAATATTTTTTCTACTTTTCTACTTTAAGTCTATAGAAGTTTTGTTTGATAAGTCAGTCTCGAAAGCAGCAGATGTTTGGATTGATTGTGTGTGCATGTGCATGTTGTTTTTTTCTTTTTATCCATTCTGGATATTAATATGTTTTAAATGGGACACTGAGATTGTTACCTTTAAGTCTTACCAATGACATTAAGGTACCATTCCACTCATGATGTTGTTTTTTAACTGGTTGCTTTGTTTGTGTTGGTATTCTCTAGGTTCTGTGAATTT
>NW_007129527.1:0-3780 GCF_000164805.1 Carlito syrichta
CTAGCTGAAGAAAGAATCTCAGAACTTGAAGTCCAGAACATGGAATTAACCTGATCTGTAAAAATAAAAAAACATAGAAAGAAGACTCAGAAAGAAAGAACAAAGCCTACAAGGATGGGTGAATATATCAAGAGACTGAAGCTATGCCTGATTGGTATCCCAGAAGAAGAAAAGGAAATGGAGAACCACTTGGAGCAAGTATTCCAGGAACTAATCCAAGAAAACGTCCCCATCTCACCAGAGGTGTGACCAGCCAAGCAGAAGAGATACAGAGAACACCCACAAGATGTCAAATGAGAAGACCAGCCCCTAGACACATAGTAATTCACCTACACGAAGTAGGCACAAAAGAAAAAATCCTAAAGGCAGCAAGAGAGAAAGGTCAGACTACATACTGGGGAAAACCAATCAGAATAGCAACAGACCTATCAGCAGAAACACTACAAGCAAGAAGAGACTGGAGCCCTATATTCAAAGCCCTCAAAGATTAGCAATTTGAACCAAGAATTTCTTTTCCAGCCAAGCTCAGCTTCCTCAGTGATGGAGATTTAAAATCCTTCCCAGACATCCAATCCCTAAAAGATGATGCAGTTTCCAGACCAGCTCTACAGGAGACACTTAAAAAGGTATTAAGTACAGAAGAAAGAAGAAAAAGATTGACCACACACTTCCCAAGAGAACATCAGAGCAGGGAATCAGCAGAGAATACAGCGCCACAAGAAACTTGAAAACATACACATATATTAACTCCAGAGCCAAAAGAAAACAATCAAACAAAGAAAAACTTTGTAAGAACTTCATGACAGGGAAAAACAGTCATATTTTAAAAATCAGCCTGAATGTGAATGGACTAAATGCACCACTGAAAAGACACAGAATGGTGGAATGGATAAGAAAGCATGACCCAATTATTTGCTGCATGCAGGAGACTCATCTCACTTCAAGGGACGCACACATACTCAAAGTTAAAGGTTGGAAAACAAGTTTCTAGGCAAATGAATCACAAAAAAAGGCAGGAGTTGCAATCTTAATATCAGACAAAACAACCTTTAAGCTATCAAAAATTTAAAAAGATGTAAAAGGACACTATATAATGATAAAAGGTTCAATCCATCAACAATAAATATCCATCCTAAACATATACACACCCAACACAGGAGCACCAGCATTTATAAAGCAACTACTAAGTAAACTAAAAAAAGATATTGATTCTAACACTATTATAGCACGGGACTTGAATACCCCACTGACAGCCCTAGATACATCATTGAGGCAAAAAAACAAGGAGATCCAGAACCTAAACTTGACATTTGACCAAATGGACTTAATAGATATCTACAGATTATTCCACCCAACAACCACAGAATATACATTCTACTCACCTCCAAGATTGATTGCATCCTTGGCAATAAATCAAGCATAAACAAATTCTACAAGGTTGGAATCTTGCCATGCATATTCTCAGACCACAGTTGAATAAAAATAAATATCAACATCAACTACATTTCCCCAAAACCCACAAAGACATGGACACTAAACAGCATGATGCTGAACAGCGACTGGGTCAATACTGAAATCAAAGAAGAAATTGAAAGATTCCTGAAAACAAATGAAAATGAAGAAACATCTTACCAAAACTTCTGGGATGCCATGAAATCAGTTTTAAGAGGGGAATTCATATCTTTATGAGCACACATCAAGAAAATGGAAAGATCAAAAGTGGAGAGCCTAACAAATCACCTAAAGGAGCTAGAAAGAGAAGACCACCAAACCCCCAACTTTAGCAGAAGAATACAAATCACAAAAATAAGAGCCCAAATACAGGACATAGAGGACAAAAATATCATAGAAAACATCAACAAAACAAAAAGTTGGTTCTTTGAAAGAATTAGCAGATTGATGGCCCCTAGCCAGAATGACCAAGAAAAAGAGAAAAAGCCCAAATAAACACAATCAGAAATACAAAGGATCAAATATCCCAAAGAAATACAAAAGATTATCAGAGATTACTATGTACACCAGTATGGAAACAAACTTGATAACCTAAGTGAAATGGAGGACTTTCTGACAACATACAACCTCCCCAGGTTGAAACAAGAAGGCACTGAGACACTAAATAGACCAATAACAACCCAGGAAATTGACTCTGTCATACGAAAACTACCTACCAAAAAAAGCCCTGGCCCCGGATGGGTTTCCAGCAGAAATCTACAAAATGTACAAGGAGAAGCTGATACCAATCCTACTGAAAGTATTCCAGGCCATTGAGAAAGATGGAATTCTCCCCAAACCATTTTACAAAGCTAACATCACAATGATACCCAAACCAGGTAAAGATCCAACAAAAAAAGACAACTACAGGTCAATATTCCTTATGAACACAGATGCAAAAATCCTCAACAAGATTCTAGCAAATCAGATCCAAAAACACATTTCAAAAATCATCCACCACGACCAAGTGTTTCACCACAGGATGCAGGGCTTGTTTAACATTCACAAGATGATAAATGTCATTAAATACATCAACAGATGTCAAAACAAGAACCACATGATTATCTCATTAGATGCAGAAAAAGCTTTTGATAAAATCTAGCATTGCTTTTAGATAAAAACCCTCAAACGTTGGCAAAGTCTCAGGGTACAAAATAAATGTGCAAAAGGTAGTTGCATTCCTATTCACCAACAACACGCAGGCAGAAACCCAAATTAAAAGCACAATCCCATTCACAATAGCCAACAAAAAAAATGAAATGCCTCGGCATCTTCCCAGTCAGAGAAGTGAAAGACCTATACAATGAGAACTACAAAACACTGCTCAAAGAAATCCAAGAAGACACAGACAAATGGATAAATAATCAGTGCTCATGGATAGGAAGAATCAACATTGTTAAAATGTCCATCCTACCAAAGGCAATCTACAGATTCAATGCAACACCCGTTAAGTTATCAACATCATTTTTGTCAGACCTGGAAAAGACAATACAGAAATTCATATGAAAACATAAATGACCATGAATAGCTAAAATAATCTTTAGCAAAATAAACAAAGCAGGAGATATCACACTTCCAGACTTCAAACTTTGCTATAAGGCTACAGTAATCAAAAACCCTGGTATTGGTACAAGAATAGGCACACAGACCAATAGAACAGGATAGAGATTCTGGAAGCAAAGCCTCAGTTTCTCAACCAACTCAGCTTTGGCAAAGCCTCCACCAACAACTACTGGGGAGAGGGGGAACCTATTCAGTAAATGATGCTGGGAAAACTGGCTGACCATGTGCAGAAGATTGAAACAGGACCCTTAGCTATCACCATACACAAAAATCAACTTTAAATGGATCAAAGACCTAAACATAAAACCTCAAACTATAAGAATCTTAGAAAATGCAGGAGACATCCTTATGGAAATTGAAACTGGCAACCAATTCCTATTCAGAACCCTAAAGGCCAATACCTTAAGAAATAAGACAAGTGGGACCTCATCAAACTAATAAGCTTCTGCAAAGCAAACGAAACCATCAAGATGGCAGGGAGACAGCCCATACAATGGGAAAATATATTTGCCAACTGTATATCTGACAAAGCCCTAACATCTAGGATCTACAAGGAACTTAAACGCACTGGAAGGAAAAAAAGCAAACAGCCCCTTTAAAAAGTGGGCAAAAGACATGAATAGACACTTCTCAGAAGAAGGTATATGGGCAACCAACAGACAAATGAAAAAGTGCTCAGCCTCACTCGTCATCAGAGAAATGCAAATCAAATCACATTTGAGATAC
>NW_007129528.1:0-816 GCF_000164805.1 Carlito syrichta
ACACGTATCATTCTCCTAGGAGTTGGAAGATTCTGCATGGCAAAAGTGATTTGGAAAATCCTCCTCATGGCCTCATGTAATTTAAATCTTGTTTCTTTGACCCGTTTCATTGACTTCTTTTTCTCTCTTGGGTTGATGATGCTTACCACACAAATGACATCCAAAACCAAGGATCAGAAACCACAAGACAGAGGTCAGTAAAAATATTTTTGTATTTTTTACTTTTAGAATATCTATTTTCAAATAACATAAACTATTAACGTACTACATGATTGGTTTTAGCCTTCTATACATAATATTTCTTTAATAATATTTCAGAGTATTTGGACTCCTGCCCTAACAAGACTGAAGTTGCTAAGACACAAAAAGATTTGCTCAGATCCAAATCCTATTTGAAAAGAGGAGACATATTATAAGGGCTTGCTAACCTCTCCAAGAGAAGAAACGGTTTAAAATCATGGCACTTGACAATAGTTCATTGATATTATTTGAGGGGAGTTTACTAAGGAACAATCTCCTGATTTTGTTTGTTTGAAAAACAAATAACAAACTGGAACAAATGTTGAATCCAGATTTACTGTAGGAACCCTGAAAAAACTTGGATTACATTTCAGACCTTTTGAAAACAGTAAATTACAGTCATTCCTTGAGCAATCAATTACTAAAGATTTAGGATATAGCAATCTCTAAAGGGAAATATACCTATTCCATACAGTTGATTTGAAGATTAAATTCAGTAATTATCATGAATGTTTAAGTGCTACAAAGAAGTTTGGTGTTATTATCCTGTTGGTATGTATTTTTAATGATTTTTTT
>NW_007129529.1:0-823 GCF_000164805.1 Carlito syrichta
TTTACTGTAGGAACTCTGAAAAAAACTTGATTACATTTCAGACCTTTTGAAAAACAGTAAAATTACAGTCATTCCTTGAGCAACCAATTACTAAAGATTTAGGATATAGCAATCTCTAAAGGGAAATATACCTATTCCATACAGTTGATTTGAAGATTAAATTCAGTAATTATCATGAATGTTTAAGTGCTACAAAGAAGTTTGGTGTTATTATCCTGTTGGTATGTATTTTTTATGATTTTTTTTATGATATTGTCAGTGCCTTTTTTTTTACTGTTTTGGAAAATGGACTATTTTTTCAATAGCTCAATGGAAATGAATGGCCTTTTTTGTGAAGCTTGAGAATGAAGCCATAGATAATTCTCAACACCTATCACTCTACAGTATATTCAGCAGCTAATTGACTCATGTATTTTTTCTTTGGATTTTGTTGAGGTCCTACTTTCAGCCATTTGCTCTACTTCGAATTTTGGCAAATATTTTCCAGACTTTTAGATTATTGTCTTTGTGGTCTATATACAGTTTCTGTAGCTCCTTCCATTCTTCCTCATCCTCTTGTTCCTCCCCCTCCTCCTGCTTTTCTTCTTATATTCTACTTCAAGACCCTTTCAACACATAAGAATCATTCTTAGTTCAACTAATATACAAATTAATCTGTGGGCCTGTTTTTTTCAATCCCTGATTCAAAGACTTGGAGTAAATACATTTTTGGAATATTTTATTAGTCTTCCTAATCTTGTCCTTACTCTCCTGCATTCTCAGTCCCACATGGCCTCTAAGGAACTTCTCTTAAATCATAAGTCAGATGTTATCATTCAAACCT
>NW_007129530.1:0-904 GCF_000164805.1 Carlito syrichta
TTTGTTGAGGTCCTACTTTCAGCCATTTGCTCTACTTCAAATTTTGGCAAATATTTTCCAGACTTTAAGATTATTGTCTTTGTGGTCTATATACAGTTTATGTAGCTCCTTCCATTCTTCCTCATCCTCTTGTTCCTCCCCCTCCTCCTGCTTTTCTTCTTATATTCTACTTCAAGACCCTTTCAACACATAAGAATCATTCTTAGTTCAACTAATATACAAATTAATCTGTGGGCCTGTTTTTTTCAATCCCTGATCCAAAGACTTGGAGTAAATACATTTTTGGAATATTTTATTAGTCTTCCTAATCTTGTCCTTACTCTCCTGTATTCTCAGTCCCACATGGCCTCTAAGGAACTTCTCGTAAATCATAAGTCAGATGTTATCATTCAAACCTCTACAATGGTTACTCAAAGCAAAAGCCAAAGACCTCAAAATGCCTCCAAAGTCCTACAATCTGAGTATTCCATTTTCTTTCTGATTTCTTTGTCTTCTACTCTCCACACTAAGCCCTCTCTTTCCATGCACACTGCTGTCCTCTCTGTTCCCTGAGTACTGTATGGATGTTCCTGAGTACTGTATGGGTGTTTTTGCTTCATGGCCTTCCCATCTGGTTGTTCACTCTGCCTGGAGCACTCACTCCCCACATATGCACACTTCTGTTTTCTCGAACCCTTTTATTTTTCTTCTTAATTTTCATCATCACTATAATAACAAAGTTTAACCTCCACCACCTACAAATACTCTTCATCCCCTTTCATGAATTCCATCTTTCTGCAGTACTTACCCTAGATACACTATTTATTTCGGCCATAGACGTAATTTTTATTTATATGTTTATACTCATGCTTATATATTTGTAATTTCTGTTCTCTTCAGTCCCCCAATAAAGACAAAATTTTGT
>NW_007129531.1:0-1916 GCF_000164805.1 Carlito syrichta
CAGCTGCTGGGCTCCGGCAATCCTTCCGCCTCAGCCTTCCGAGTAGCCGGAATTACAGGCATGCGCTACCACGCCCGGCTGATTTTTTGATTTATTGTAGAGATGAGGTCTCGCTGCCCAGGCGGGTCTCGAACCCATGGGCTCAGGCAATCCACTCACCTCAGCCTCCCAAAGGCGTGGGATTACAGGCTGAGCCACCGAGCCCAGCTTGTTGCCCAACTTTTAATGTCAATTTCAGAGAGAGGAATGATGAACACTTCCTCAGTAATTGTGGATATCTAATTCTCCTTTCATGCTTATCAGCTATTCAGCTATTGTTTTTATGTATTGTCATGATCTGTTGTTCTAGGCAGACACTATCAAGATTGGCCATCTTCTTGCGAAATTGATCCCATTACCATTGCATACATTTTTCATTAGCCATGATGTTATTATTTTCTGAAGTATGTTTTCCTTCCTTCCTTCCTTCCTTCCTTCCTTCCTTCCTTCCTTCTTTCCTTCCTATTTTTGAGAACTAGTTTCACTCCGTTGCAAAGGCTGCAGTGCAGTGGCATGTATGAGGCTACCATAAACTGAAATTCCTGAGCTCAGTGATCTTCATGACTCAGCCTCCTAAGTAGGGGAGTTATAGTCACCCATGAACAAGCCCAGCTAATTTTTCTATTTTTTGTAGAAATGGTGTCTCACTTTTTTGCCTAGACTTGTCTTGAATTCCTTGTCTCCAGCAGTGCACCCATCTTTGTTTACCCAAGTACTGGGATTATAGATGCAAGCCACTGTGACTGGCACTATTAATATCAGCATCAAAGTACTTGGATTACAGTTTCAAGACACTGAGTCCAGCAATATTAATTTTTTTTTTTAGTTGGAGTCTCACACTGTCGCCCAAACTGGAGTGCAGTGGCCGCTCCCGGCCACCGCAGCCTCGGCCTGCTGGGCTCCGGCAATACTTCCACCTCAGCTGTCCGAGTACCCACAATTACAGACATGTGCTACCATGCCCAGCTGATTTTTTGATTTATTGTAGAGATGAGGTCTCGCTGCCCAAGCGGGTCTCGAACTCGCAGGTTCAGGCAATCCACTCACCTCAGCCTCCCAAATGTGCGGGATTACAGGCTGAGCCACCGAGCCCAGCTCAGCAATATTAATTTTAATTTCCTCTCTTTCATCTATTGGGTATTGTTGTCTCTGCCTTTTTGAGAATCCTGAGAATTCTGAAATCTCCAACACCCGAAGTATTTTATGAGCATAACATACCTGGTACTGCTCACCTCTGATATAATGCAACTCTCCTGTTAACATCATCATCTTGAGACTACTCAGGCAAATAAATATAATATAACTTCCTTCTAAACCTATGTATTTGTGGTTCATGGGTCCTATATCCCTGGGCATTCAAGGCTTAGTGATTCTTTTAAATAAGGACTAACCCCACTTTTGGCTCTGAACGTTATCAACTTTACTATATCTTCTTACACATCTCAATATGGGATTCCTGCTTAGTTCATGCTGAATATAATAACAGCCACTTTTTGAACATCATCGTAAATTTCATTTTTCTAAACAAGTTTTTGAAATGAGAACTATTATAAATCTATTTCACAAGGGAGGAAACTGACATTTACTGGACTTACATAACTTGGCTAGGTACACCAATAGCAAATTCTAGGACTGGCTTTCAGAACCATATCTTTTCTTATTTTTTATCTTTTTCCATTCAAGAAAATGTATTGATCCCTTAACAAATGCCAGCTACTATTCTTCTCTATGATTCATGTGTGTTTTCAGGGGGATATGGCAGTGAAGAACAACAAAATTTTGTCTTTATTGGGGGACTGAGGAGAACAGAAATTTACAAATATATAAACATGAGTATAAACATATAAATAAAAATTACGTCTATGGCCGAAATAAAT
>NW_007129531.1:2121-8131 GCF_000164805.1 Carlito syrichta
CAGGCAGAGTGAACAACCAGATGGGAAGGTCATGAGGCAAAAACACCCATACAGTACTCAGGAACATCCATACAGTACTCAGGGAACAGAGAGGACAGCAGTGTGCATGGAAAGAGAGGGCTTAGTGTGGAGAGTAGAAGACAAAGAAATCAGAAAGAAAATGGAATACTCAGATTGTAGGACTTTGGAGGCATTTCGAGGTCTTTGGCTTTTGCTTTGAGTAACCATTGTAGAAGTTTGAATGATAACATCTGACTTATGATTTAAGAGAAGTTCCTTAGAGGCCATGTGGGACTGAGAATACAGGAGAGTAAGGACAAGATTAGGAAGACTAATAAAATATTCCAAAAATGTATTTACTCCAAGTAGTTGGATCAGGGATTGAAAAAACAGGCCCACAGATTAATTTGTATATTAGTTGAACTAAGAATGATTCTTATGTGTTGAAAGGGTCTTGAAGTAGAATATAAGAAGAAAAGCAGGAGGAGGGGGAGGAACAGGAGGATGAGGAAGAATGGAAGGAGCTACAGAAACTGTATATAGACCACAAAGACAATAATCTTAAAGTCTGGAAAATATTTGCCAAAATCCGAAGTAGAGCAAATGGCTGAAAGTAGGACCTCAACAAAATCCAAAGAAAAAATACATGAGTCAATTAGCTGCTGAATATATTGTAGAGTGATAGGTGTTGAGAATTATCTATGGCTTCATTCTCAAGCTTCACAAAAAAGGCCATTCATTTCCATTGAGCTATTGAAAAATGGTCCATTTTCCAAAACAGTAAAAAAAAAAAGGAAGGCACTGACATGAACACTATCATAAAAAATACATACCAACAGGATAATAACACCAAACTTCTTTGTAGCACTTAAACATTCATGATAATTACTGAATTTAATCTTCAAATCAACTGTATATTTCCCTTTAGAGATTGCTATATCCTAAATCTTTAGTAATTGATTGCTCAAGGAATGACTGTAATTTATTGTTTTCAAAAGGTCTGAAATGTAATCAAGTTTTTTCAGAGTTCCTACAGTAAATCTGGATTCAACATTTGTTCCAGTTTGTTATTTGTTTTTCAAACAAACAAAATCAGGAGATTGTTCCTTAGTAAACTCCCCTCAAATAATATCAATGAACTATTGTCAAGTGCCATGATTTTAAACCATTTCTTCTCTTGGAGAGGTTAGAAAGCCCTTATAATATGTCTCCTCTTTTCAAATAGGATTTGGATCTGAGCAAATCTTTTTGTGTCTTAGCAACTTCCGTCTTGTTAGGGCAGGAGTCCAAATACTCTGAAATATTATTAAAGAAATATTATGTATAGAAGGCTAAAACCAATCATGTAGTACGTTAATAATTTATGTTATTTGAAAATAGATATTCTAAAAGTAAAAAATACAAAAATATTTTTACTGACCTCTGTCTTGTGGTTTCTGATCCTTGGTTTTGGATGTCATTTGTGTGGTAAGCATCATCAACCCAAGAGAGAAAAAGAAGTCAATGAAACGGGTCAAAGAAACAAGATTTAAATTACATGAGGCCATGAGGAGGATTTTCCAAATCTCTTTTGCCATGCAGAATCTTCCAACTCCTAGGAGAATGATACGTGTTTTCCTTGTCCTGACACCCAAGAGTTAATGTTTCTTCTCTTGGGCATAAGAATAGCAAGACATATTCAGTTGAAAGTAATGTGTAGACAAGAGTGGATGTAGCTGGCATGCTCACAGTGACCCCATTGTGTTGATCACATTTTATCCAATACATTGCTCTACTACTAACCTACAAATAAATGGTGTATCTGTATTATAGACATATTCCAGGAAGGCCAAAGAAACTGGCTTCTTATCCATATGGAATAATATGCTGGTGAATTTCTGTCAGGATAGACCCAAATGGATTTACAATATGATACATATTTATATTTTCAAATAGACCAAAAAGAAAACCTGGTATTCAAAGTCGAATGAGAAAAGAAATGTGGTGTGATGCTAGGTTAACAACCGGTGGTTGCAACCCTATATTTTTTGAGTAGACTAACTTAGGTGTTGAAGTAAAAACCTCCTCCTAGGCATGCAGGAGCTCATCATAGATATGCCGCTGTGCTAAGTATGCAAATGTCTACAGAAAAGAAAAATATATATATACATATCTCATGATGTGTACATGATAAGGAGGCCTACAGGTCAGAGCACGTTCTCTGTAACCATACAACCAGGGTTCAAAGGCAGAGCCAACACATGTATCACCCGAGGAACGTTCGGAAGCTCAAATGATTAAAGCCAATTTGTAAAAATAAATCAAGAGACTCCGCTTTATGGGGAGGGATATCCTAGGGCGCAGCACCCAGTCAGGTCCCACCACCGCGTCACCTTCGCACCGGGGCCTTTGACCCTCGCGGCCAGGGCAGCCCTGGAGAGGGGAGAGGCCTGGAGGAGCCGGGCAGGACCTGGCTGGCACCGGGCTGAGCTTTGATCAGGCTCCGCCCGTGACCCAGAGGAGAAGGCCAGCGACACGCCGTCACTGAGTGCCTGGGCCAGGTAGTCCCCACCAACCCCCACAGCGGGGCCCCCGGCTGCCAATCACCCGCAAGCGGCCGCAGGAAATCCGCGGGCGACGGAACGTCCCCGGCGCCGGCGGTCGGCGGGGCCTGGCGCGACGCCCGCGGTCGTCCCTTCGTGGTGCCGGGCGGGAGCCACGCGCCTTCCCGGACGCGCCCCCTGCTGTCACGAGCCCCCCCGGGACGTCGCAGGCTCGGACCGGCCGGTGTGTGCTCGGCCGAGAGAGGGTGGCGCTCGGGGACTCGTCTCGGCGGCTGGCTCTTTCCTGGCGCTCGCAGGCGCACGGCCGCTCGCCAGGGGCGACTTCCTGAGCTTCTCATCGGCGAGCCTGGGTTTCTGGCCCCGCCGGCGGCGCCGGAGGCACCGGATCGCGGCCGGCCCCGCCTTCCGCCAGGCTCCCCGCCCGGCCAGGGCCACCCCGCGGCTCCTGAGCCTCCCCCGTCCCCTTTGCCGGCCCGCAGGCTGCTGCACCCTAGGCTGGGTCGTACGACTCCGCCCCCTAGACTCGACATCGCCCGAAGGAGCGGGGTCCTCTCCCGCAGGCCAGAGGCGCCTCTCTGGGGACCCCCCGCCAGAATCCTGGAGTCAAGCTCCGGAGAAGAAACCCTCCTTTTGCGGGGAAGTTGTTGAAGTATGGACACCGGACCTCCGCAAGGATCGCTCCTATCAGCCGCAAGTACACCCTCCTGCCTTCCCCACCTGAGCAGGCGGTCAGTCCTGTGGAACTGATACCATCCAGGCTCCCCAAGGAGGTTAAGGGGAGGGTCCAAGGAGACCCGAAAAAGGGATGAAAGAGGAGGATCGGGTTGCGACCAAAGAGCAGGAGGTCAAGAAATAGGCCCACCCTAGCAAGGAGGAAGTGTCTTTGACATCTCGGCCCCTGGAGACCAGGGAGATCTCACTTCCCTGGGGTGCTGTCTGGGCTTCTGGAGGAAAACCTCCTATGTTCAAACCCAAAAAACTTTAGTGAGAAGGCCTAGATGTTTCCAATGGGCTCCCTCTGTGAAGAACATACCAATCCCAGCATAATGGAGATTTCCCATCCCTTGGGACAGGGCCAACCATGCTCCCAGATCCAGCCCCAGGCTTCTCTTTGTGGTTGGACAGGTCCACCAAGGAAATGCTGGAGTATCCAGCTTTCCAGGCTTGCTGATGTGCTGTCTGAAGGATATGTAGGGCAAGGAGCCATCCCATATCCCACCAAGTAGCTCTTCAACGAGAGTTGCTAGTCCTAGGCTTTGCCAAAATACACTATCTATTTCACTGCCACTGCTGCCACCATAGCCACTGCAACTGTTGTGGAACATAAGTGAGCTGCTCCCACATACCGAATGTCTCGTCATGGCTATTTAGAATGATTTGGGTTCTTCGTAGAAATACATTGGGTCTAAAAGAAATATCAAAATCTTGCATCATAGGACAGAAAATAAAACACAAACCATGGCAAAGTGTACCACCACCCAGGCTGTTCCTTCTTTCTCCTCACCTTGGGAAGACCACAGATTTTTGCATGTAGGGACTTATACTTTGCAGGTCCCAACTACTCCTACCATCATTGACTAGGCCGACCTGGCTGCTGGCTCTCCTACCCTGCCTGTCTATGTCCTATCCCTATACTCTGATCCTTCAAGTCTCACTCCAGCAGAAGGAAGTCCCAACATCTATGTGTGTAGATTCTCATCCTTTTTCCTTCCTCACCCCCCATCTAGTTCATTCCACCATGACCCTTGTTACTCCTGGCAAGCCTATCAATTCAACAGGAGTCATTTCTAGCACCTCAGCTAACACATCTGCTCTCTTGAATTCGCAGCCCACTTTGAGCCCTGGGGTCATTTACATCGATAATACTCCTCTCTCTAAGGCTGTAACTCTCAAATCTACACCCAGTTTCAGGGTCAGTGGACTACCATTTTTCCAAATTCAAAATTATATGTAATATAGTGGCACCCTGAGAGGTCATCACTCTCCATCCATTAAACTACATTTATTTATTCCAGTCACTCCAACATTTAAACAACACTTCGGTTGGAAAATTACTCATTTGCCCAAATTAAGGACATTTGATGGGAAACAGGAATTCTGTCTCCCCAGTGCCCTATTTATACAAGACTTTCGATCATGGTTCCTCCAGTGACCTCCACTCTAGTGAGCAGCACCTCGGCCACATCGTTATCTAAACCAGCCTTTGACTCCAGTGCTGTAGACGCCTCCTCTCCTTCAAGGCTGTCAGTTTTCAGTCACCCCCTGTATCCAGGAATGGATCCCATTCACACAGAGCAGGTTAGGCCCCTTTGTTAGAATTGAGTGCTACAATGAAGAACAGCACAGTGGATTTGTAGAAAACCCTCTCAGTCTCCCTTTGAGTTAAAACTCCAGTGAACCACTCATCCAGGTGTTTCATTGTAACTTTAGAGTAGCCAGTACTATTGATAACAAACTTGTATTTGGAGACTCCTGGTCAGAACAACTGTTCCTGAGATATAAGGATGAAAATCAGCCACTGGGGCACCCTCACACCTGCTAAGAGCTTCTGTAGCCACCATTACATGGATGACTCCTCTCACGGATCTCACTAAATAATGAGAAATTCTCTCCACATGTGGCTCCCACAAAAGAATGTTAGTTCACAAGAAAGGTACTCTGTCCCTTTAAGGCAGACTTAGCCTGCTGTAAGTCAGAGGCCCAAAACCTCAAAAGTTCTCTTTCTCTCTCTCTGTGTGTGTGTGTGTGTGTGTGTGTGTGTGTGTGTGTGTGACCATGGGGCAGACCAGTTTATTTACAAGATACTGTAATTGAGATAATTCACCACGGAGAGTACAGGAGACCTGCATATACCATAAACCAAGCCTCCCTTGCTTGACTGTTAATTTGGATGACACAGTTCTGGGCCAGATCTCTGTAGTCTTGTAATTGGGAGAGTGGTCATTGCTATTTACAGATGTTCCTCTTCCCCTTAAAGATTTGACTCAATGACTCCTTGCTTTCCCAGATGCCATATATATGAAACTTTTGTTCTTGTTAATCTGCCTCTGCTTACATGCCTTTGTTCTTTGACTCATCTGTGGAGGACGAATTGACATGTGCAAGACTGATGTACTTTGAGTCAGATTTTATGCAAAATATTCTGAGTCCCATGGACGTTGATGTGTCAGTAGCTACCTTTATGACTTCACATGTTGAGCCCTCAAGTCTCTGTGTGAAATCAGTGTGTGCGAGATGACAACATAGTGTAAACCAAAAATAAAATCCTAAGCTCTCCACCAACCAAACAGACCACCCTTTTGGCTAGGGAACCTCAGAGAAACCTGAAACACTAAATTCCAGGCCATGACAGAAAAAGAGTTAGACACACCTTGCTAATTCCCCCTCTTTTGGAGTTTAACTCAAATGACTGTCGTTAACGTTAAAATAGAGATCATAAGGCTGACAAACAGACTTCATGTGGCAAA
>NW_007129532.1:0-765 GCF_000164805.1 Carlito syrichta
CTTGGAGGCTGAGGTGGAAGGATTGCCGGATCCCAGCAGGTCGACGTTGCGGTGGCTGGGAGCAGCCACTGCACTCCAGTCTGGGCAACAGAGTGAGACTCCAACTAAAAAAAAAAAAGAAAAATGGAAACATAAAATACAAACTCCATGAAACAAAGTTCAAGCAAATTTTAGACCTAAAAGTCTATATTTAAAAGGTGTATACAACCCAAATTCTAAGTTTTCATCATAATAAGCTAGGGGAAAAGAGTGTATTAAATTAAAAGAGAAAGAATAGAGTTGTAGAGAAAATAAGAAAGTCCAGAATGTAATGCAACTTTTGATCTCTAAAGAGATTTCAGTCTCTGCAACATATGGAATTGGAAACATTGGACATCTTATGAAAAAAGTATCTTGACGCCTATTTTGAATGATATACACCCCCAGACCTAACTTTACATTCTAACATTATACAATTTTTAGAGAAATACATTGGAAACCTAGGAAAGGCAGTTTGTTTGTTAGGCCTAAAAAAATAAAAGAAATTTGAAAATTGATGCATTCGATTTCATCAAAACTAAAGAAAAATTGACTTCCAAAAAGACACTCTAAGAAAACACAGAAAAAGAACTGAAATGTATTACATGTAAACACACTCTCAATAATTTAAAAAGAAGCAATGTAATAAAAAGTAGCCAAAGATTTATATAGACATTTTACTAAAGAAGCGATATGGGCCAAAGAAACCACACAAGAAGAAAAATGTTTGACATAATTAGTCATTAA
>NW_007129533.1:0-10014 GCF_000164805.1 Carlito syrichta
CCCTGGGGGCTCACGCTGAAGTCTGAGGCCATGTACAACTGGCAAGTGTCCAGGCTGGTGACCTACATCTTTGTCTAGGAGAACCCGATCACCCTGCTCTATGGTGCTGTCATCACCTGGCATTTTGCTGGCAATTTTGAGGAACCATGGGCACTGTCTGCCACTGCTTCTTCACCTTGATCTTCACCATCTTATTCTCTGCTATCATCTTCCTGTCATTTGAAGCTGTGTCAATGCTCTCAAAGCTGGGGGAGGTGGAAGCTGCCAGAGGTTTCACCCCAGTGGCTTTTGCTGCGCTGGGAGTCACCTCTGTCCACTCTTGGATGAGGCAGATCCTGGTATTTGGCATAGTTGTGCTCTCAGTCCTGGTGCTATGGCTCCTGCTGGGCTCCTTGTGGCTCATTCTGCAGACCTCTTTACTCAGTAATGCTTGTGGACTTGCAATTGTGCTGGCATATGGCCTCACATACTGCTATTCCCTCAATCTCTCAGAGGGAGTATCACTGAAACTCACTCAGAAGTTCCCTTTCACCCTGATGAAGAAGATCTCCATGTTCAAGTATGTCTTGTGGTTTTCAACAGAAAGAAGAGCAACCCAGAACTGGAAGCTGAACCCTGTGCCTGGCTCCTACCCCGCAGAAAGCTGCCACCCTCACCTGTCCACAAACTACCCTTTTACCTGGATGCATGTCAGTGGTCAAAAACTAGCCTTCTGGCCCACTTGTGTTCCTGGACACATGTCCAGCCTACTTCCATGCCAGCCTACCTCTGGCCTGGGTTATGTACAGAATCATTTTGGTCTGAGCCCCAACTCATCAAGTGTCTACCCAGCTTCTGGGGGTTACTCCCTTGGGGACCAGCCCCTCACCCCCTATCAGCTGCCCTGGCACAGTGCTCTGGGGCTCTGGGCACTCCAGGGACTGCAGGCTTCTAAGAAACCCTTAAGGGTCCTGATGCTCTGAGATAATTTCTAGGGAAGTTATCTCACATCTTGGCCTTCTGAAGAAGGTCCTTTCTAAGATTTCCAGACAAAAAAATATTTATTGAACACCTGTATGTGCCAGGCTCTGTGTTGAGTACTTTGATGTGTCCCTATTTTAATCTCATTTATGCTCATGGCAGCTTTGAGGAGTACAGTTTATTGTTCCCAATTTATGGATGCAGACAGCAGGACATCGTGTGGATCTGTAGTGGCACAGCTGGGGTTCTTACTGCAGTCCCAGGGCTCCTCTCAAGGAACACATGAGGGAAGAGCACAGTAGCTGGCAGTGGCTATTTCCAGTTCCACCATTCCTTCTGTCATTGTGTGTTGTACTCTTGGTGATAGTGACCATGTGTGTCTCTGCCTCTGGGACTCCCAGCTGGTATGTAATGCATCTACCTGCTGCAGTCACCCCCACACAGACTCTTCTGCCCTGGGCGTGGAGAGATGGGCCCATGTGAACTGTAGCAGCATGTTGAGGGACCCATGGTGCTGATTATCTTTGCATAAAGAAACAGCCTCTGAATAAAAATAAGGATACATTAACTTTTTATAAAGAATTAGAGGAGAAAATGAAACAGGGAAATTAAAATCTACACATATAGAACATAAATTTCTAATAAAATATCACATTGAATGCAAAAATATGTTTAAAGAATTACATTAATATGCAAGATGAGTTCATTTCTAAATGTGATGATCAGTTAACTAGAACAAAGATAAGAATGACAACAAACTTCTCATCAAAAAGTATGCAAGCCAAAAAAACACAGAAATGACATTTCTACAATACTGAAACAAATAATGCATTATGACACAGAGAAATTAATGAAAAACCACACAGGCCTAGATACAGAAAAATCACTTGTTCAAGTTTAGCATTGACTCCTGATTTAAGGCTCTAAGCAAACTAAGAATAGAAGGAAATTCTATGATGTGAGTCTGGAGATTAAATATGGAAATTAAAATTAACAGTGAATTTAGGAGAAACTCCTTAAAATTCAAGAGTGCACCAAGGGTTTCTGTGGTCACTCCTTCTCTTCAACAGTAAATTGAATCCTCTAGCCAGTTCGGCACAAGAAACAGACAAACTTTCAGATTGGGACAAAACAATTGAATATTAATAATAATATATTAATGTTTACATAAAAATTCAACAAATATATTGAAAAAACTGAATTCACAAAAGTGTCATGCATATAAAACAGCATTACATAACCAGTTGTGTTCCTGTACGCTTAAAAATTAAGAGTTCTGATGAAAATGACATCATTCTCTAAAGCAAAATATTATCTAATACTCAAGTATGACTCTAAGAATATATGTCCAAGTACACACAAATGCCTTCAGCCATGAGAATTCACTGGAGCACAAGAGCAGACAATACAATGTCAATGCTCAAACACGATAGAGAATGAGGCTATTGTCCTTTGCTGCACTTGTTGTTGCAGTAGCTCTGTTGACATTCTTCTTCGTATAATGACTCTGCTCTATTGTATTTCAGTTTCTCTGCATCAATTTCATATTGCTCTTTCCTTCTTTCTTCATATCACATAATTTTTCTGAGGTATAATAAGATAGGCTTAATTAATATCTATTCAAGGGAGTGTGCCTATTGTTCAGAATTCCCTAAATAATAATAATAATGATCACTAACATTTAATAAATTCTTACAAGGATCTAGCTGACTTAAGATCACATTACTTAAACCTAGTAACAACTATATAAAATAAGTATAGCTGGTATCTTTCTTTTTAATTGGAGAAATTGATGCTTATAGCCATTAAATAAAGCTGACAAAGTCACACATGTAGTGAGTAGTGGATTATGGGTAAACCTAACATCTATGCTCTTAGTCATTCTGCACATATTCCAAATCACTGCCTTTCAGCAGTCTGGTGTCTACAAATTACATTTTCATAGAGTATTGGTTGCTTTTCTAATAATTTGTGGTCAGGGAAACAAAGATATATATTATAAATCATCACGATATTTTCACAGGAACTTCCAGTTGCCTGTCTGTTTTGAAGACGACAGAGATAGACAAGTTTTATAGAGTACTGCTCTGGAATAGGTTGTGATAAGCAAAGTGGAAAGTTTATTTCTACTATTGTGTGAACAGTGTATGTTAAATATTTCCCAGAGGTAAGAGACTCCAGGCCCAGATAACAAAGAAGAACTCAAGGTCAAAGCTATATTTACATTTTCTATCAATGCTGATCCAATAGCAGATAAGAAGAACCTCTAGAAAATATACATTCTCTCAAGACTATTATTTGATTTTGTACAATGAAGTGGTTACTGTAAAAAAAAGAAGAAACACAGAGACCTGAATCCCTATGAAAGGGAAAGAAAATAAGCTATGAAACGAGCATTAGTGATGAGGTCCACTTCAAAAGGAAAGAATCAGGAAAACATATGGCCAGGAATCACTTATTTTTTAAATTTTTCTTATATTCAATATTTTTTATTGTGATATTGTGGGGTACAGTTAAAGTTTAGTTACACAAATATGCTTCATTCAGGCACCCTTGTTGATAAGAGGTGTCTCCCTATCCCCAGACAGATATTTACTACCATTAATCCCATCTCCTTTCCCCTCCCCTCCCATAGTTTCCTACCAGTCATTTTCTTATAGTATTACATTGGATGTTCAAGGTCCACTATATGAGTAAGAATACGTGATACTCAGATCTTTGTTTCTGTGAGAGGTCACTCAGTATTATAGACTCTAGTTCCATCCAGGTTGCTGTGAAATTCATGATTTTGTTCTTTTTTATGGCTGCGTAGTATTCCATCATGTGTATGTACCACATTTTTTTAAACCAGTCCTCTTTTGATGGACAGCATGGTTGCTTTCAGGTTCTTGTTATTGTGAACAATGCTGCAATAAACATACGTGTGCAGGTATCTTTTATATAGAGTGACTTGAGTTCTTCAGGGTATATTCCCAGTAGGGAGATTGCAGGGTCATATGGGAGGTCAATATTTAGAGCTTTTAGGAATCGCCATACTGTTTTCCACAAAGGTTGCACTAATTTTCACTCCCACCAACAATGTAGAAGTGTTCCCTTTTTGCCACATCCTCTCCAGCAACTGTTATTTTTTTGAGTTATTGATAATTGTCATTCTGACTGGAGTTAGGTGGTATCTCAGTGTGGTTTTGATTTGCATCTCCCTGATGATTAGTGAGGCTGAACATTTCTTCATGTATCTGTTGGCTGCTCGGATGTCTTCCTTTGAGAAGTGTCTGTTCATATCTTTTGCCCACTTTATAATGGGGTTGTTTGTTTTTTTCATCTCAGCACATTTGAGTTCGTTGTACACCCAAGATGTTAAGCCTGTCAAACCTGGAGTTGGCAAACACTTTTCCCCAGTCTGTAGGCTGTCTCCCTGCTCTCTTAATGGTTTCTTTGGCTTTGCAAGAGCTTGTCAGTTTAATGAGGTCCCACTTTTCTATCTATCTCTCTTATGACCTGTGAGTTTTGAGTGTTTTTTAAGGAATTGGATGCTGGTTCCAATTTCCATGAGGGTATGTCCTTCATTTTCTATGATTCTTATGGTTAGAGGTTTTATATTTAGGTTTCTGATTCATTTAGAGTTAATTTTTGTGTATGGGGATAGATAGGGGTCCTGTTTCAATCTTCTGCATGTGGTCAACCAGTTTTCCCAGCACCATTTACTGAATAGGTTCTCCTATGCCCAGTGGTAGGTGGTGGAGGCTTTGTCGAAGATGAGTTGGTTGAGAAATTGAGATTTTACTTCTGGAATCTCAATTCTCTTCCATTGATCTATATGCCTGTTCCTGTACCAATACCAAGCTGTTTTGATTATTGTAGCTTTATAGTAAAGTTTGAAGTCTAGTAATGTGATACCACCTGCTTTGTTTTTCTTGTTGAGGATTGTTCTGGCTATTCTTGGTTGTTTGTATTTCCATATGAATTCCTGTGTTGTTTTTTCTAGGTCTGAGAAGAATGTTGCTGGTAATTTGATGGGTATTACATTAAATCTGTTGATTGCCTTAGGTAGGATGGACATCTTTACAACGTTGATTCTTCCAATCCATGAACATGGGATATATTCCCACTTGTTTTGTCATCTTTGATTTCTTTGAGCAGTGTTTTGTAGTTTTTATTGTAAAGGTCTTTCATGTTTCTGGTTAGGAAGATGCCAATGTATTTCATTTCTTTGTGGCTATTGTGAAAGGAATTGTGGTTTTTAGTTTGGTTTCTGTTTGTTTATTATTGGTGTAAAGAAATGCAATTGTCTTTTACACATTTATGTTATATCCTGAGACTTTGCCAAAGTCCTTTATCAGTGTAAGGAGGTTTTTGACAGATTCTCTAGGGTTTTCAAGGTACACAATCATGTCATCTGCAAAGAGCGATAACTTGACTTCCTCTTTTCCTAGATGGATTCCCCTGATTGCCTTGTATTCTCTGATTGCTCTTGCCAGGACTTCCAATACTATATTGAACAGGAGGGGTGAGAGTGGGCATCCTTGTCATATTCCAGTTTTCAGGGGAAATGATTCCAATTTTTGTCCATTTAGGAGTATGCTGCCTGTGGGTTTCTCATAGTTGGCTTTCAATATTTTGAAGTATATTCCCCATATGCCTAGATGTTCGAGCGTTTTTATCAAGAAGGGGTGCTGGAGTTTATCAAAAGCTTTTTCTGCATCTAATGATATAATCATGTGGTTTTTGTTTTGACATCTGTTGATGTATTTAATTACATTTATGGTTTTACGAATGTTGAACCAGCCTTGCATCCCAGGGTTGAAGCCTACTTGGTCATGATGGATGATTTTTGAGATGTGTTGTTGAATCCGGTTCACTAGGATCTTGTTGAGAATTTAGCATCTATGTTCATCAAAGATATTGGTCTGTAGTTCTCTTTCTTTGTTGGGTCTTTACCTGACTTGGGTATCAATGTGATGTTGGCTTCATAAAATGATTTGGGGAGCGGTCCATGTTTCTCAATCACCTGGAATACCTTCAGTAGGATTGGTGTCAGTTCCTCTTTAAATGTCTTGTAGAATTCTACTAGAATGCCATCTGGTCCGGGTTTTTTTTTTTTTTTTTTTGGTAGGTAGTTTTCTTATTACGTAGTCAATTTCCTTGATTGTTATTGGTCTATTTAGGGTCTCAATTCCTTTTGTTTCAACCTAGGCAGGTTGTGTGATGACAGAAAGTCCTCCATTTCCTTAAGGTTTTCAAGTTTGTCTTCATACAAATGTACATAGTAGTCTCTAATGATCTTTTGTATTTCTTCAGAATCAGATGTGACTTCATATTTTGTGTTTCTGATTGTGTTTATTTGGGCTTTTTCTCTCTTTTTCTTGGTCAGTCTAGCTAGGGGACCATTGATCTTGCTTATCCTTTCAAAGAACCAGCTTTTTATTTCATTGATTTTTTTGTATTTTCTTTTTGTCTTCTATGTCCTGGATTTGGGCTTTTATTGTGGTGATCTGGATTCTTCTGCTGAAATTAGGGTTTCTGTGGTCTTGCTTTTCCAGCTCCCTTAGGTGGCTTGTTAGGCTGCTAATTTGTGCTCCTTCCATTTTCTTCATGTGCGTTTGTAGGGATATTAATTCCCCTCTTACTACAGCTTTCATGGTGTCCCAGAGATTTTGATAAGATGTTTCTTCATTTTCATTTGTTTCCAGGTATCTTTTAATCTCTGTTTTGATTTCCTCATTGACCCAGGAGTTGTTTAGAATCATGCTGTTTAGTATCCATGTTTTTGTGGGTTTTGAGGGGACCTTGTTGGTGTTAATGTTTATTTTCATTCCACTGTGGTCTGAGAAGGTGCATGGTAAAACTTCAGTCCTTTTAAATATGCTTATACTTGATTTATGGCCAAGTATGTGGTTGATCTTAGAGTACATTCCATGCAGCGATGAGTAGAATGTGTATTCTGTGGTCTTTGAATGGAGGGTTCTGTAGATATCAATTAAGTCCATTTGATCAAGAGTCACATTGAGGTTTCGGATCTCGTTGCTGATTTTTTGTCCTGATGATCTGTCTAGGATTGTGAGTGGGGTATTAAAATCTCCAGCTATGATAGTATTGGAGTCGATATCTTTTTTTAGTTTACCTAGGAGGTGCTTTATGAAAGTTGATGCTCCTATGTTCGGTGCATATATGTTTATGCTGGATATTTCTTGTTGATGGATTGAACCTTTTATCATTATGTAGTGGCCTTCTGTATTTTTTTAAATTTTTGATAGCTTAAAGGGTATTTGTCTGAGATTAAGGTCATGACTCCTCCTTTATTTTGTTCCTTTCACCTGAAAATTTGTTTCCATCCTCTTACTTTGAGTTTGTGAGTGTCCTTTCTAGTGAGGTGAGTCTCTTGAAGGCAATAGATTGTTGCCTGGTGATATTTTATCCATTTTTCCATTCTATGTCTTTTCAGTGGTGCATTTAGTCCATTCACATTCAAACTAATTATTGAAATGTGACTGTTGATCCCTATCATAATGTTCTTACAGAGTTGTTGTTGTTCCTGTTTGTGTGTTGTCATTCTTTTGGTTTTAGAGTTGGATCATGTGTGTTTTTAATCTTTTGCTTATACTCTTGTGAAGAACGTTGTTATTCTTTTTTCCTTTTCTTTTGTGTTCAATATTTTCTTAAGTGTTTCTTATAGAGGTGGTTTGATGGCAGCGTAGGTTCTTAGGGATTAGATATCTGGGAAACATTTTAATTCTCCCTTACTGATGAAGCTTAGCTTGGCTGGGTAGTTTATTCTCGGTTGTTATTGTTTCTCTTTTAGAACTTTGAAGATAGGGTTCCAAGCTCTCCTAGCCTGGAGTATTTCTGTAGATAAATCTGCTGCTATTCTAATTGGTCTTCCCTGGTATGTAGTCTGACCTTTTTCTCTTGCAGCCTTTAGGATTTTTTTTTATACCTACTTTGTTTAGGCGAATTATTGTGTCTGGGAGTTCGCCTTCTCATTTGTTGTCTTGCAGGGGTGCTCTGAATCTCTTGTGTTTGAATTTTTTCATCGCCAATGAGATGAGGGAAGTTTTCTTGAACGATTTCATGGAATGTTTGTTCCAGTGTGGCCTCTGTTTCTCTCTCTGCCTCAGGAAGCCCAATTACTCTTAGGTTTGACCTCTTGAATTGATCATTCATCTCTTGAAGTTTTTGTTCTGTCTTTTTGAACTTCTTTTCTATGTTTTTGACAGTTTGGGCTAGTTCTGTGTTTTGGTCTTTAAGCTCTGAGATTGTTTCTTCTGCTTTGCTAATTCTGATTTCCATGCTCATTAGTTTGCTATTTATTTCCATCACAGTATTCTTTACTGTTGTTATCTCTGACATCAGCTCCTTCCTATTTTCCTCTTGTCTCTCCTCAATTTTTTTAATTCTCTCTATTAATGTCTTGATGTCTGGGTTTGTTGCATGTGACCAGTCATTCTGGTGGCTCTTCATTGTTTGTGTTCTGGAGTCTGTTTTCTCAGTGTCTGACCTCTCAGGGGTTTGTGTGAGAGCTATATTATTCTTTTAGTTTTTCTTCATTTGCGTGGTCCCCCCCTCTTTTTCCTTCCCATGTCACTGTCTTCTTTAATTCTGTTATTCAGGTATAGAGCAGTTGCTTTTACTTCTGTTTGTTCAATCTCCAATTCTTCTTTATGTTTGCCCTCTTACTTTGTTCAATTCTGGAGCTGCACTGTAGGTTAGGGATCATCCTTTTTGCAGTTTTGAGATTTACTTAATGGGGCAGCTGTGATTCATAATCTATCTGCAGGTCCTGGTATCTGCTGACAGGTGTATGGATAATCTGAAACCCACTTCCCACTGCCTTGGAATCTGTCCATTCAGTGGGGCTGTAGGTTTACTCCCTGAAATAAAATGATATTATCAGAGGGAGGAGAATGGAGCAGACTGTGGGGGAAGAGGGGGGTGGAGAGATAGAGGAGGAAGGGGGAAACAGACGAGTGTATCAACAAATGGAGAGAGAGACCTAAACTGAAACAGATAAAAACAATAGACCACGGCTACAGACTAACCAACTCCCATACAAAAAAACTAAAAGATACAATGATGCTAACATACAAGCTAACCAACCACCTTATTAGTGTGCTGTTACTCCATACAAAGATATGGTTTACAGAGAGGAGAAAGGAGAAGAAAAGGAAGAGAAATAAAGGAACAAAACAGTAGGAATAGTCATTAAACTAACAGAAGCAATTGAGCACCCTCTGAGACTTTTCATTTAATTCCAATGTCCTTTCAGCTCTGATTTCTAGCTGTTTTCTCAAGCTGGCAAATTTGTACACAGTTAGGGTCAGTTGCCCCGGCCTGCTGACAGTTCAGATCACCACTAAGTTCACCACTCAAATCTGGCCTGTATCTGTTTTCAAGCTTGTTTTTTCCATTTCAGTGTTGTTACCTTGAATCGCCAGCAGATTCTGCTATCTCACAGCCCCAGAGAGGGTGGAGCCAGACAGGAGCTGGGCTGAGGCTGGAGATGGGAGCCTGCCTCAGGCACACGGGAGGACACCCACGGCCAGCAGGACATCACAGTGGCAGCAGAGGTGGCAGCGATCCCAGCAGATCTTGCCTGCAGGGGATTCAAGGACTGAAGTTGTGGATTGCCTCGACTGCAATGTGCTATGGCTGCCACGGAGCCTTCAGCAGCACTGGTGGCTGCTGTGTCTGTGACTGCAGTGGCTGCCCAGACTGGTGCGATGCCCCAGTGGTGGCGACGGCTGAGCTCCATGTGAAGAGCTGGCTGCCGACATTGGGATCCACAGCCCCTGGGGAGAGAGCCAGAGACCCTTTGCATTCTCCTTTGCAGAGGGTCTCATAGACCAGACTGCTCTGTCACCATCTTGATTTCTTCTCAGCCAGGAATCATTTAAATGACACATTCTATTTTCCTGGTATGATGGAAAGCCTCCATTAATAAATAAAAGATAAACACTTCAGTACAAGAAATACTGAGTGTAGGAAGATTTGAATTAAGAGAAAGATTCAAAACCAAGTAAAGCAGTATCTTTAAAATACTCATACTATAAATTAATG
>NW_007129534.1:0-887 GCF_000164805.1 Carlito syrichta
GAGGTCCCACTTCTCTATCTTCTATCTTATGGCCTGTGGGTTTTGGGTTTTTTTAAGGAATTGGATGCTGGTTCCAATTTCCATGAGGGTATGTCCTTCATTTTCTAAGGTTCTTATGGTTTGAGGTTTTATATTTAGGTTTCTGATTCATTTAGAGTAAATATTTGTGTATGGGGATAGATAGGGGTCCTGTTTCAATCTTCTGCATGTGGTCAACCAGTTTTCCCAGCACCATTTACTGAATAGGTTCTCCTCTGCCCAGTGGTAGGTGGTGGAGGCTTTGTCGAAGATGAGTTGGTTGAGAAATCGAGGTTTTGCTTCTGGAATCTCAATTCTATTCCATTGGTCTATATGCCTGTTCCTGTACCAATACCAAGCTGTTTTGATGATTGTAGCTTTATAGTAAAGTTTGAAGTCTAGTAATGTGATACCACCTGCTTTGTTTTTCTTGCTGAGGATTGTTCTGGCTATTCTTGGTTGTTTGTATTTCCATATGAATTCCTGTGTTGTTTTTTCTAGGTCTGAGAAGAATGTTGCTGGTAATTTGATGGGTATTGCATTAAATCTCTTGATTGCTTTGGTAGGGTGGACATCTTTACAATGTTGATTCTTCCAATCCATGAACATGGGATATATTCCCACTTGTTTTGTCATCTTTGATTTCTTTGAGCAGTGTTTTGTAGTTTTCATTGTAAAGGTCTTTCATGTTTCTGGTTAGGAAGATGCCAAGGTATTTCATTTTTTTGTGGCTATTGTGAAAGGAATTGTGGTTTTTATTTGAGTTTTTGTTTGTTTATTACTGGTGTAAAGAAATGCAATTGTCTTTTACACATTTATGTTATATCCTGAGACTTTGCCAAAGTCCTTTATCAGTGTAAGGAGGTTTG
>NW_007129535.1:0-3756 GCF_000164805.1 Carlito syrichta
ATGCCATCTCGTCCAGAGCTTTTGTTTTTGGCTTTTTTTTTTGTAGGTAGTTTCTTATTACGTAGTCAATTTCCTGATTGTTATCTGGTCTATTTAGGGACTCAATTTCTCCTTGTTTCAACCTAGGCGGTTGTGTGATGGCAGAAAGTCCTCCATTTCCTTAAGGTTTTCAAGTTTGTTTTCATAGAAGTGTACATAGTAGTCTCTAATGATCTTTTGTATTTCTTCAGAATCAGATGTGACTTCATCTTTTGTGTTTCTGATTGTGTTTATTTGGGCTTTTTCTCTCTTTTTCTTGGTCAGTCTAGCTAGGGGACCATCGATCTTGTTTATCCTTTCGGAGAACCAGCTTTTTATTTCATTGATTTTTTGTATTTTCTTTTTGTCTTCTATGTCCTGGACTTGGGGTTTTATTTTGGTGATCTGGATTCTTCTGCTGAAATTAGGGTTTTTGTGGTCTTGCTTTTCCAGCTTCCTTAGGTGACTTGTTAGGCTGTTAATTTGTGCTCCTTCCATTTTCTTCATGTGCATTTGTAGGGATATTAATTCCCCTCTTACTACAACTTTCGTGGTGTCCCAGAGATTTTAGTAAGATGTTTCTTCATTTTCATTTGTTTCCAGGTATCTTTTAATCTCTGTTTTGATTTCCTCATTGACCCAGGAATTGTTTAGTATCATGCTGTTTAGTGTCCATGTTTTTGTGGGTTTTGGGGGGACCTTGTTGGTGTTAATGTTTATTTTCATTCCACTGTGGTCTCAGAAGGTGCATGGTAAAATTTCGGTCCTTTTAAATTTGCTTATACTTGATTTATGGCCAAGTATGTGGTTGATCTTAGAGTACGTTCCATGTGGCAATGAGTAGAATGTGTATTCTGTGGTCTTTGGATGGAGGGCTCTGTAGGTATCAATTAAGTCCATTTGATCAAGAGTCACATTGAGGTTTTGGATCTCGTTGCTGATTTTTTGTCCTGATGATCTGTCTAGGGTTGTGAGTGGGGTATTAAAGTCTCCAGCTATGATGGCATTGGAGTCGATATCTTTTTTTAGTTTACCTAGGAGGTGCTTTATGAAAGTTGGGCTCCTATGTTCGGTGCATATATGTTTATGCTGTATATTTCTTGTTGATGGATTGAACCTTTTATCATTATGTAATGGCCTTCTGTATTTTTTTTTAATTTTTGATAGCTTAAAGGGTATTTTGTCTGAGATTAAGGTTATGACTCCTCCTTTATTTTGTGTTCCTTTCACCTGAAAATTTGTTTCCATCCTCTTACTTTGAGTTTGTGAGTGTCCTTTCTAGTGAGGTGAGTCTCTTGAAGGCAATAGATTGTTGCCTGGTGATATTTTATCCATTTTTCCATTCTATGTCTTTTCAGTGGTGCATTTAGTCCATTCACATTCAAACTAATTATTGAAATGTGAGAGTTGATCCCTATCATAATGTTCTTACAGAGTTGTTGTTGTTCCTGTTTGTGTGTTGTCATTCTTTTGGTTTTAGAGTTGGATTATGTGTGTTTTTAATCTTTTGCTTATACTCTTGTGAAGAACGTTGTTGTTCTTTTTTCCTTTTCTTTTGTGTTCAATACTTTATTAAGTGTTTCTTATAGAGGTGGTTTGATGGCAGTATAGGTTCTTAGGGATTGGATATCTGGGTAAGATTTTAATTCTCCCTCACTGATGAAGCTTAGCTTGGCTGGGTAGGTTATTCTCAGTTGAAATTGTTTATCTTTTAGAACTTTGAAGATAGGGTTCCAAGCTCTCCTAGCCTGGAGTATTTCTGTTGATAAATCTGCTGCTATTCTAATTGGTCTTCCCTGGTAGGTAGTCTGACCTTTTTCTATTGCAGCCTTTAGGATTTTTTCTTTTATACCTACTTTGTTTAGGCGAATTATTATGTGTCTGGGAGTTGGCCTTCTCATTTGTTGTCTTGCAGGGGTTCTCTGAGTCTCTTGTGTTTGAATTTTTTCATTGCCAATGAGATGAGGGAAGTTTTCTTGAACGATTTCATGAAATATTTGTTCCAGTGTGGCCTCTGTTTCTCTCTCTGCCTCAGGAAGCCCAATTACTCTTAGGTTTGGTCTCTTGAATTGATCATTCATCTCTTGAAGGTTTCGCTCTGTCTTTTTGAGCTCTTTTCTATGTTTTGACAGTTTGGGTTAGTTCTGTGTTTTGGTCTTCAAGCTCTGAGATTGTTTCTTCTGCTTGGCTAATTCTGCTTTCCATGCTCATTAGTTTGCTATTTTTTCCATCACAGTATTCTTTACTGTTGTTATCTCTGACATCAGCTCCTTCCTATTTTCCTCTTGTCTCTCCTCAATTTTTTAAATTCTCTCTATTAATGTCTTGATGTCTGGGTTTGTTGCATGTGACCAGTCATTCTGGTGGCTCTTCATTGTTTGTGTTCTGGAGTCTGTTTTCTCAGTGTCTGACCTCTCAGGGGTCTGTGTGAGACCTATATGCTTCTTTTGGTTTTTCTGCATTTGTGTGGTCACCCCCCCCCACTTTTTCCTTCCCTCCATGTCACTGTCTTCTTTAATTCTGTTATTCAGGTGTAGAGGGGTTGATTTTACTTCTGTTTGTTCAATCTCCAATTCTTCGTTATGTTTGCCCTCTTACTTTGTTCAATTCTGGAGCTGCACTGTAGGTTGGGGATCATCCTTTTTGCAGTTTTGAGATTTACTTAAGGGGGCAGCTGTGATTCAAAATCTATCTGCAGGTCCTGGTATCTGCTGACAGGTGTATGGATAATCTGAAACCCACTTCCCACTGCCTTGGAATCTGTCCATTCAGTGGGGCTGTAGGTTTACTCCCTGAAATAAAATGAGATTATCAGAGGGAGGAGAATGGAACAGACTGTCGGGGAAGAGGGGGGTGGAGAGATAGAGGAGGAAGGGGGAAACAGATGAGTGTATCAACAAATGGAGAGAGAGACCTAAACTGAAACAGATAAAAACAATACACCACGGCTACAGGCTAACCAACTCCCATACAAAAAGACTAAAAGATACAATGATGCTAACATACAAGCTAACCAACCACCTTTATTAGTGTGTTGTTACTCTATACAAAGATATGGATTACAGAGAGGAGAAAAGAGAAGAAAAGGAAGAGAAAAAAAGGATCAAAACAGTAGGAATAGAATCAAGTCATTAAACTAACAGAACCAATTGAGCACCCTCTGAGACTTTTCATTTAATTCCAATGTCCTTTCAGCTCTGATTTCTAGCTGTTTTCTGAAGCTGGCAAATTTGTACACAGTTAGGGTCAGTTGCCCCGGCCTGCTGACAGTTCAGATCACCACTAAGTTCACAACTCAAATCTGGCCTGTATCTGTTTTCAAGCTTGTTTTTTCCGTTTCAGTGTTGTTACCTTGAATTGCCAACAGATGCTGCTATCTCACAGCCCCAGAGTGGGTAGAGCCGGACAGGAGCTGGGCCGAGGCTGGAGATGGGAGCCTGTCTCAGGCACACGGGAGGACACCCACGGCTGGCAGGACATCACAGTGGCAGCAGAGGTGGCAGCGATCCCAGCAGATCTTGCCTGCAGGGGATTCAAGGACTGAAGTCATGATTGCCTCAACTGCAATATGGTATGCCTGCCATGGAGGCTTCAGCAGCACTGGTGGCTGCTGTGTCTGTGACTGCAGTGGCTGCCCAGACTGGTGCGATGCCCCAGTGGTGGCGATGGCTGAGCTCCATGTGAAGAGCAGGCTGCCGACTTTGGGATCCACAGCCCCTGGGGAGAGAGCCAGAGACC
>NW_007129536.1:0-4565 GCF_000164805.1 Carlito syrichta
GATGATCTGTCTAGGGTTGTGAGTGGGGTATTAAAGTCTCCAGCTATGATGGTATTGGAGTCGATATCTTTTTTTAGTTTACCTAGGAGGTGCTTTATGAAAGTTGGTGCTCCTATGTTCGGTGCATATATGTTTATGCTGTATATTTCTTGTTGATGGATTGAACCTTTTATCATTATGTAACGGCCTTCTGTATTTTTTTTAAATTTTTGATAGCTTAAAGGGTATTTTGACTGAGATTAAGGTCATGACTCCTCCTTTATTTTGTGTTCCTTTCACCTGAAAATTTGTTTCCATCCTCTTACTTTGAGTTTGTGAGTGTCCTTTCTAGTGAGGTGAGTCTCTTGAAGGCAATAGATTGTTGCCTGGTGATATTTTATCCATTTTTCCATTCTATGTCTTTTCAGTGGTGCATTTAGTCCATTCACATTCAAACTAATTATTGAAATGTGAGAGTTGATCCCTATCATAATGTTCTTACAGAGTTGTTGTTGTTCCTATTTGTTTGTTGTCATTCTTTTGGTTTTAGAGTTGGATTATGTTTGTTTTTAATCTTTTGCTTATACTCTTGTGAAGAACATTGTTGTTCTTTTTTCCTTTTCTTTTGTGTTCAATACTTTCTTAAGTGTTTCTTATAGAGGTGGTTTGATGGCAGCATAGGTTCTTAGGGATTAGATATCTGGGAAACATTTTAATTCTCCCTCACTGATGAAGCTTAGCTTGGCTGGGTAGGTTATTCTCAGTTGAAATTGTTTATCTTTTAGAACTTTGAAGATAGGGTTCCAAGCTCTCCTAGCCTGGAGTATTTCTGTAGATAAATCTGCTGCTATTCTAATTGGTCTTCCCTGGTAGGTAGTCTGACCTTTTTCTATTGCAGCCTTTAGGATTTTTTTTTATACCTACTTTGTTTAGGCGAATTATTGTGTCTGGGAGTTCGCCTTCTCATTTGTTGTCTTGCAGGGGTTCTCTGAATCTCTTGTGTTTGAATTTTTTCATCGCCAATGAGATGAGGGAAGTTTTCTTGAACGATTTCATGAAATGTTGGTTCCAGTGTGGCCTCTGTTTCTCTCTCTGCCTCAGGAAGCCCAATTACTCTTAGGTTTGGTCTCTTGAATTGATCATTCATCTCTTGAAGGTTTCGCTCTGTCTTTTTGAACTTCTTTTCTATGTTTTTGACAGTTTGGGCTAGTTCTGTGTTTTGGTCTTCAAGCTCTGAGATTGTTTCTTCTGCTTGGCTAATTCTGATTTCCATGCTCATTAGTTTGCTATTTTTTCCATCACAGTATTCTTTACTGTTGTTATCTCTGACATCAGCTCCTTCCTATTTTCCTCTTGTCTCTCCTCAATTTTTTTAATTCTCTCTATTAATGTCTTGATGTCTGGGTTTGTTGCATGTGACCAGTCATTCTGGTGGCTCTTCATTGTTTGTGTTCTGGAGTCTGTTTTCTCAGTGTCTGACCTCTCAGGGGTCTGTGTGAGACCTATATGCTTCTTTTAGTTTTTCTGCATTTGCGTGGTCCCCCCCACTTTTTCCTTCCCATGTCACTGTCTTCTTTAATTCTGTTATTCAGGTATAGAGCAGTTGATTTTACTTCTGTTTGTTCAATCTCCAATTCTTCGTTATGTTTGCCCTCTTACTTTGTTCAATTCTGGAGCTGCACTGTAGGTTAGGGATCATCCTTTTTGCAGTTTTGAGATTTACTTAAGGGGGCAGCTGTGATTCAAAATCTATCTGCAGGTCCTGGTATCTGCTGACAGGTGTATGGATAATCTGAAACCCACTTCCCACTGCCTTGGAATCTGTCCATTCAGTGGGGCTGTAGGTTTACTCCCTGAAATAAAATGAGATTATCAGAGGGAGGAGAATGGAACAGACTGTCGGGGAAGAGGGGGGTGGAGAGATAGAGGAGGAAGGGGGAAACAGACGAGTGTATCAACAAATGGAGAGAGAGACCTAAACTGAAACAGATAAAAACAATACACCACGGCTACAGACTAACCAACTCCCATACAAAAAAACTAAAAGATACAATGATGCTAACATACAAGCTAACCAACCACCTTATTAGTGTGCTGTTACTCCATACAAAGATATGGTTTACAGAGAGGAGAAAAGAGAAGAAAAGGAAGAGAAAAAAAGGAACAAAACAGTAGGAATAGTCATTAAACTAACAGAACCAATTGAGCACCCTCTGAGACTTTTCATTTAATTCCAATGTCCTTTCAGCTCTGATTTCTAGCTGTTTTCTCAAGCTGGCAAATTTGTACACAGTTAGGGTCAGTTGCCCCGGCCTGCTGACAGTTCAGATCACCACTAAGTTCACAACTCAAATCTGGCCTGTATCTGTTTTCAAGCTTGTTTTTTCCGTTTCAGTGTTGTTACCTTGAATCGCCAGCAGATGCTGCTATCTCACAGCCCCAGAGGGGGTGGAGCCGGACAGGAGCTGGGCCGAGGCTGGAGATGCGAGCCTGTCTCAGGCACATGGGAGGACACCCACGGCTGGCAGGACATCTCAGTGGCAGCAGAGGTGGCAGCGATCCCAGCAGATCTTGCTTGCAGGGGATTCAAGGACTGAAGTCGTGATTGCCTCGACTGCAATATGGTATGCCTGCCACGGAGGCTTCAGCAGCACTGGTGGCTGCTGTGTCTGCGACTGCAGTGGCTGCCCAGACTGGTGCGATGCCCCAGTGGTGGCGACGGCTGAGCTCCTTGTGAAGAGCAGGCTGCCAACTTTGGGATCCACAGCCCCTGGGGAGAGAGCCAGAGACCCTTTGCATTCTCCTTTGCAGAGGGTCTCATAGACCAGGCTGCTCTATCACCATCTTGATTTCTTCTCAGCCAGGAATCATTTAAATGACACATTCTATTGTCCTGGTATGATGGAAAGCCTCCGTTAATAAATAAAAGATAAACACTTCAGTGCAAGAAATACTGTGTAGGAAGATTTGAATTAAGAGAAAGATTCAAAACTAAGTAAAGCAATATCTTTAAAATACTCATGCTATAAATTAATGTACCAATTGTTTTTAAATCTTAACATTGATATTAAGATTACTGACCTTATATAACTAAAATAAGGAAAGAATATTTGTTAGCTTAATCTATAAATATCTTTTTCTATCACTTTTTTTTGTTAGTTTTTGAGTTGGAGTCTATGTTTTCCAGGCTTGAGTGCAGTGGCAGGTTCACGGCCACCACAGCCTTGACCTGCTGGGCTCAGGTGAACCTTCTGTCTCAGCATTCCAAGTACCTGAAACTGCAGATGCACACCACCACACCTGGCTAATTTTTCTTGATTTATTGTAGAGATGAGATCTTGCCAATTGCCCCAGCTGGTCTCGAATCCATGGGCTCAGGCAATCTGTTCACCTCGGCCTCCCAAAGTGCTAGGAGTATAGGTATGAGTCACCGTGCCCGGCCCTTTCTATCACTTTTTAAAATTAAATTAAAAAGTATAACTGGCAAGAGTATTAATTGATTGGGTCAAAGCAATTAATTTAACTGACATATAAAGAGAATTATATTGGGATGAAAATAAATGCATGGTACTTAGCACAAAAGAAAAGATTACAATTTAACACAGTATAAAAAATATTTGAGCCATATATACTGTGTATTATAAAATAAAATATGCTGAAAATATTACAGAAAAATGTGAGAAGTAATTATTTTAAAACAGGGGATGGGTCCTACTCCCTAGGCTTGTCAAGTCTTTCACTCCTTCACCTTTCTCTACACTAATTTTTTTAGAATACTTCAAAAAGTTTATATATTTATGAATTGAATGTAATCCTCAGTCTTTAGTCTACATTGGTATCACTTGGAGAAGTTTTTAAAAAATTAATCCCAACTATTTATTTATAAATAAGTTTAAGACCAAGCATAGATTTTTTAAGAACCCTTCAAGTAATTAAAATTCAGTGGATAGCCATTGCACAAGAACTCAAACAAGGAAATGAACGTTGCTTCTCTACCAAGAACAAACAAGTCTTTGAAAGGCATTCTGGATATTTCAGAACTTCTTGAAAGTTTCTGTTCCTCTTACAAATATAAAAGAGATAATATATTGGTATAAACATAAAAAATTGATACATTATAGCTTAGTTTTAAGATATAAATGTGTGTTATCAGAAATATGAAATAAGGCTTAAATAAGGAAGTGTGGACTATTATTATATAAAAACGGGGAATATATAAAAGACATATGGACTTGTGAAAAGTATACCAATCTTTTTGCCAGACATTTCAATCTTCTGTGCACCTCCAAAACAGAAATCCAATTATTAAACACTTTAAGAGGCTAATTCAGGACTGATATGTTGCAAGAAAAAAAGAAAGCAGAATCAAACATTCACATGCCAGCTATCCTACAAGGAATACACCCTCATTGATCTAATCTCAGTACTAAGACTAATATAAGACAAAGAAGAAATTGCTGCCTCTGAGATTTTGACCTTGCATTATGATTGAGCCAACAACTAATTTAAGCAGCTAGTTTAATTTGCTATGCCATTATGTAAAATATAAAAGGCAGGGAAAAATACACTGATTCAATGGCTAGTGG
>NW_007129537.1:0-704 GCF_000164805.1 Carlito syrichta
CTTTCTTATTCACGCTTTCACTAAGTAGTACCTCCTTAGCTAAGGAGAATACATTCTAAGACCCTCAGCAAATGTTTGAAACCTCAGATAAGCCCTATATATCCTTTTGCAGCTTGGGGTACAACAGAAAGCTAGCACAAATTTATCCTCCCAGTTTTACAATTTCAGAGATACAAGATTTACTTTTAACCTAGTTCTCAGAAAATTCAGTCTACAATTATTTTTTGTCTTGTTAAGTTGAGAACTCTCATCTTTTCACTTAAAGGAAGTACTTCATGGCTCTTCTTTGTTATATCCAAATAACCAGCATCACTCTTTTTTCACTTTGGGGTCAATACAAAATTAAATAAGGGTTATGTGGACATAAACACTACAATAGTATACAGTCTAAGTAATAAAATAGATGAATTCTAAGTAATTAATGTGTGGACAGCATAGACAAGGTAAAGATGCTGGACAGAGGGATGACTCAAGTTTCTGGAAGCAGAGTTTATCATGTTAATCTGAATAGCATGCAACTTAAACCTGAAAGCATGGAATGTGAAACCATGGATATGTAGAACATGAAGCAACATATGAAGTTGTAGCAAGAAGCCACCACCCATGCGAAATGGACTTTTACCAGACGCAGAATCTGCAGCGACTTGGTCTTATACTTCCCAGCCTCAGGAACCATGAGAGATAATCAATTGTTTATACACCGG
>NW_007129538.1:0-3959 GCF_000164805.1 Carlito syrichta
TGAGTGTGAGGGACCATTGCGGGCACCCCATTTTTGATCAAAAATTTCTGAGCATCAACACAGTTTGTGTAGGTATGTTGTCATAGTGGAAGAACCAGTCACCTGTTTGACACTACTTGGGATGTTTCTTCCACAAAGTATGACACAACCTTCTCAAAATTTTTAGATAAAAGCATTGGTTTACCATTTGATTTAGAAGAGCGAATTCTGAGTGCACACTACAAGGGCCTCCCACCTTCAGAAGATGATTATGGTTTTTGAAAGGTGTCCTATCATACATGCATATATACAGAAATAGATATATAAATGTTACTCTGCGTAAATCTAGATATCTTTATCTATCTATAACCAGATAGATAGAAAAGATACATGCATCTTTTCACAGCCTTTTGGGAGGCAATGCTATTTTATCTTTTCAAATTAAGCTCCAAAGGCTATTTCAATTTTATATTATGGTTGTCTGGTATATATATATATATATGTTTTTTGTTTTTTTTTTTTGAGTTGGAGTCTCACTCGGTCACCCAGACTGGAGTGCAGTGGCCACTCCCGGCCACCGCAGCCTCGGCCTGCTGGGCTCTGGCGATCCTTCCTCCTCAGCCTTCCGAGTAGCCGGAATTACAGGCATGCACTACCACACCCGGCTGATTTTTTGATTTATTGTAGAGATGAGGTCTCGCTGCCCAGGCGGGTCTTGAACCCGCGGCTCAGGCAATCCACTCACCTCAGCCTCCCAAAGGCGCGGGATTACAGGCTGAGCCACCGAGCCCGGCTGTCTGGTATATTTTCTCTATATATAATGTATCTCCCTCACAAGGAAGCTTTGTAATTTTTGCTTTTTACAGTCATATATATTTTTTAAAACTTAAGAAAAATAATCCAGTATGTGTTCCTCAAGATACTATCCATTTCTATTGCTCTTCCTTCTTTGCTAACATACTAAATTTTTCTCTGGCATAATTTTCTTATAGCCTCAAAAACTTTCTTTGGCACTTCTTCCTTTTAAGAGCAGTGTCTTCTGTCTTCATGGCTTCTGAAAGGAAATCTGCAGCTATTAAAATCCTTGTTCTTTCACATAAGCTATGTTGAAAGGTGGCATAAATATTTCGTCTCTATCCAGTTCTCGTAGGTTTCTTTCATTGGAAAATGCCTATTTTAATGTTAACCTTGAAAGATATTTTTGTTGAATATACAATACACTCTCATTTAAATACAGTCAAGTGTCAGTTAACCATAAGGATACCTTCTGAGAAATGCTTGTTAGGTGGTTTCATCATTGTACAAACATCATTGAGTGGATTTACATAAACCTAGAGTGTAGAGCCTACTACATAACCAGGCTATATGGTACAGCCTGTTGGCTCTAGGCTAAAAACCTAAAAAGCATGTTACTGTCCTGAACACTGTAGGCAATTATAACACAATGCTTAGTATTTGTATATCTACACATACTTTAATGTGGAGAAGTACCATAAAAATACATTATCAAAAATTAAAAATGGTATGCTTGTATAGAGTACTTACTATGAATGAAGCTATCAGACCTGGAAGTTACTCTGGGCAAGTCAGTGAGAGAGTCAAGAATGAGTATGAAGGCCTAGGGTATTATTGTACAACACTGTAGACTTTATAAACATTGTACACTAAGGCTACACTAAAATTATTAAAAACTTTGCTGTCTTCAATGTAAATAATCTTAACTGCTAGTTTTTACTTAAATTTTTTAACTTTGCCACTCTTGTAATAATGCTTAGCTTAAACCACAAACACATTCTACAGCTGTACAAAAGCATTTATCTTAAATCCTTATTCTATAAGCTTTTCACTATTTTTAATTATTCCTATTTTTTACTTACAAACTCTGTGTTACAAATTGAGACACAAACACACACATTAGTCTAGGCCTACACTGGGTCAAGATAATCAGTATCATTATCTTTCTCCTCTGTATCTTACCACACTGGAACTTCTTCAGGGGCAATTAACATGCATGAAGCTGTCACTTTCTATGATAACAATGCCTTTTCCTGGAATACTTCTTGAAGAACTTGCTATTACTATTTTACAGTTACTTTTTTTATATATAAGTAGGTAAATATTCTAAAATATTTACCCAAAGTATAGTACAGTAAATACATAAGCCATCAGCAGTCATTAATAATCAAGTATTATGTAGTGCACGTTATTTTATGTCTTATACTTTTATATGACTAGTAGTGCAGTAGTTTTGTTTACATTGGCATCACCTCAGATATGTGAGAAACGTCTGTGCTACAGCTTGACAACATTGACAATATCACAACCAATAGAAACTTTTCCACTCCATTATAATCTCTCTCTATATAATCATAAATGCAGTCTGATGTTGACCAAAATGTCATTACGCAGCACATATCTGTTCTTTAAAGATGTGGCACTGTCTTCTGGCTTCATGGTTTCTGAGAGGAAATCTGCAGGTATTCAAATTCTTGTTCTTTCACATAAGCTATGTTGAAAAGTGTCATGAATATTTCTTCTCTATCTTGAACGTTCAGCAGGTTTTAAAAATATATATCAATATAGATTTGGGTTAATCCAGTTTGAGGTTTGCTTCTTGAATCTCTCAATTTACATCTTAGTCAAATATGTGAGATATTATATCCCCAAATTATTTTTCTGTACCAATCTCTTCTCTTTTCATAACTTCAGTGAAATGCCTGTTTGACTTTTCCTATAGGTCCTTTCTAGTGTTCCTTTTATTGTAAAGGAACAACTTTTTCAAATATTGTATTTTTTATTTCTATAGTTTTTAATTGTTTCCTATATCTCCATTTTTGTGCTTCAATACATACAATAAGCATGGTGAGTGTGGACAACCTTGCCTTGTTTTCAGTTTCACAGAAAAGCCTTAGTTCCTTCACAATTCAATATATTAACTGCTGGCTTCATGTATATTCTGTACACAGAGATAGTCCTCTATTTCTAGTCATGTTGAATTTCATCAAATGCTTTTCCCGCCTCAATTGATATTTACTTTTTGCTTAGCTTGTTATTATGGTGAATTGCAATGAATAATTTTCAAAATATTAATCCAGACTTACTTGAAATAGATTCCACTTAGTTTTCGCATATAATTTCTTTTATCCATGTCTGGAGTTAATGGACTACATTTGCTGAAGATTCTCATCTAAATTCACAAAAGATATTGTTCTACCTTTTTCTTTTTCTTTTCTCCTCATTCTTTTCTTTTAAAAAAATATTTTTGCCTTTTTTGTGACCCTGATTTCACAAAATTAGGTAAGCTATCTTCTCTCCTCTTTTGATTTTTTGGAATACATTGTGTCAAATTTGTGTTAATCGTTTTTTGAAATGCTTGGTAAGATTGCCTCATTATGAAATATGGGCCAAGGGACTTATGTTTCAAAAATTTTAAGAATAGAAATTCAATTTCTTGAATGGTTATAGGACTCTGCTGTATCAGCATGTATCATCCTTAGTAAGTTTTTGGCTTTGAAGCCACTTTACCTGATATTGAAATAACAACTCTTACTTCTTTTGCACTTTAAGAAGTGTTATCGTAATATTTCTACATTCATCCTTTTACTGTTAATAGCAAACATGCAGTGTCATGTTTCAAGGGAGTTTCTTATAAACATAAAATAGTTGAGTAGCATTTTTTTTTGACAGAAAAAAATATTTTTAATTCATGTAGTCAAAGACTCAATATGACAATTTTTGATCTGGAAGTTGATCCTAAAAATACATGACTTTCCCATGAGTATACAATGAATATAACACTGGGATTCAATCCAGGCCCTCCTCCTGCCTTCCAGACTAGCACTTGATTCATTTGTAATATAGGCATTCCTCAGAGATATTGTTGGTTCGGTTCCAAGATAGTACAATAAAGTGAATATCATAATAAAGTTAGTCACCCAAATTTTTTGGTTTTCCAGTGCAAATAAAATTGATGTATACAT
>NW_007129539.1:0-751 GCF_000164805.1 Carlito syrichta
AAACATAAAATAGTTGAGCAGCATTTTTTTTTGACAGAAAAAATATTTTTAATTCATGTAGATCATTTGACTCAATATGACAATTTTTGATCTGGAAGTTGATCCTAAAATGCATGACGTTCCCATGAGTATACAATGAATGTAACACTGGGATTCAATCCAGGTCCTCCTCCTGCCTTCCAGACTAGCACTTGATTCATTTGTAATATAGGCATTCCTCAGAGATATTGTTGGTTCGGTTCCAAGCTACTACAATAAAGTGAATATCATAATAAAGTTAGTCACACAAATTTTTTGGTTTTCTAGTGCAAATAAAATTGATGTATACATTGTCATGTATACTATTAATGTAGTCTAATGTAATATCATGGAATCTACTTATAATACAGTATCAGCATGTTCAATAAGTTTACATACCTTAATCAAAAAATACTTTATTGCTAAAAATAAATGCTAACAATCATCTGAACTTTCAGTGAGTTCTAACATTGATGCCGATGGCTGCTGGCTGATCAGGGCAATGGTTGCTAAAGTTGAGGTAGTTGGGGCCATTTCTTTTTCTCTTTTCTTTTCTCTGTATTCCCTTCCTCTCTTTCTTCCCATCCTCTCTTTCTTCTTCTCTCCCTCTTTCCCTTCCCTTTCTTTCTTTTTCTTTCTTTCTTTCTTTTCTTTCTTTCTTTCTTTCTACCTTCTTTTTTGTTTTCTTTCTTTCTTTCTTTCTTCCTTCCTTCCTTCCTTCCTTCCTTCCTTC
>NW_007129540.1:0-877 GCF_000164805.1 Carlito syrichta
AGTATCAGCATGTTCAATAAGTTTTACATACCTAATCAAAAAAATACTTTATTGCTAAAAATAAATGCTAACAATCATCTGAACTTTCAGTGAGTTCTAACATTGATGCCGATGGCTGCTGGCTGATCAGGGCAATGGTTGCTAAAGTTGAGGTAGTTGGGGCCATTTCTTTTTCTCTTTTCTTTTCTCTGTATTCCCTTCCTCTCTTTCTTCCCATCCTCTCTTTCTTCTTCTCTCCCTCTTTCCCTTCCCTTTCTTTCTTTTTCTTTCTTTCTTTCTTTTCTTTCTTTCTTTCTTTCTACCTTCTTTTTTGTTTTTCTTTCTTTCTTTCTTTCTTCCTTCCTTCCTTCCTTCCTTTCTTTCTTTCTTTCTTTTTCTTTCTTTCTTTCTTTCTTTCTTTCTTTCTTTCTTTCTTTCTTTCTTTCTTTCTTTCTTTCTACCTTCCTTCCTTCCTTCCTTCATTGCTTGTTTTCTTTCTTTTTTTCTCTCTCTTTTAATTTTTATTTTAAAAATGTGGGGGTACAATTCAGGGTTAGGTATGCAGATATTCATTGTGCAGGTACCCTTGTTGATGAGGTGTGCCCCCCCTTCCCCTGGCAGATATTGACTACTGTCAATAGCACCTCCCTGCCCCTGCTCCCACAGTTTCCCGCTACTGTCAATCCTTTTCTTATATTATTACATGACTTATTCAAGGTTCACTTATGAGTGAGAACATACGATACTCGGCAAAAAAAAAAAAAAAAAGCAGGAGATATTACACTCATAGACTTTAAACTATATTACAAAGATACAATAATCAAAACAGCCTAGTATTGGTACAAGAACAGGCATATAGACCAATGGAACAAAACTGAGATTCCAGAAGCAAAACCTG
>NW_007129541.1:0-706 GCF_000164805.1 Carlito syrichta
CTTCCTTCCTTCCTTCCTTTCTTTCTTTCTTTCTTTCTTTCTTTCTTTCTTTCTTTCTTTCTTTCTTTCTTTCTACCTTCCTTCCTTCCTTCCTTCATTGCTTGTTTTCTTTCTTTTTTTCTCTCTCTTTTAATTTTTATTTTAAAAATGTGGGGGTACAATTCAGGGTTAGGTATGCAGATATTCATTGTGCAGGTACCCTTGTTGATGAGGTGTGCCCCCCCTTCCCCTGGCAGATATTGACTACTGTCAATAGCACCTCCCTGCCCCTGCTCCCACAGTTTCCCGCTACTGTCAATCCTTTTCTTATATTATTACATGACTTATTCAAGGTTCACTTATGAGTGAGAACATACGATACTCGGCAAAAAAAAAAAAAAAAGCAGGAGATATTACACTCATAGACTTTAAACTATATTACAAAGATACAATAATCAAAACAGCCTAGTATTGGTACAAGAACAGGCATATAGACCAATGGAACAAAACTGAGATTCCAGAAGCAAAACCTCAATTTCTCAACTAACTCATCTTCGACAAAGCCTCCACCACCCACTACTAGGGAGAGGAGAACCTATTCAGTAAATGGTGCTGGGAAAACTGTCTGACCACAAACAGAAGGTTGAAACAGGACCACTACCTATCTCCATATACAAAAATTAACTCTAAATGAATCACAGACCTAAATGTAAACCTCAAACTGTAA
>NW_007129542.1:0-724 GCF_000164805.1 Carlito syrichta
CTTCTTTCTTTCTTTCTTTCTTTCTTTCTACCTTCCTTCCTTCCTTCCTTCATTGCTTGTTTTCTTTCTTTTTTTCTCTCTCTTTTAATTTTTATTTTAAAAATGTGGGGGTACAATTCAGGGTTAGGTATGCAGATATTCATTGTGCAGGTACCCTTGTTGATGAGGTGTGCCCCCCCTTCCCCTGGCAGATATTGACTACTGTCAATAGCACCTCCCTGCCCCTGCTCCCACAGTTTCCCGCTACTGTCAATCCTTTTCTTATATTATTACATGACTTATTCAAGGTTCACTTATGAGTGAGAACATACGATACTCGGCAAAAAAAAAAAAAAAAAGCAGGAGATATTACACTCATAGACTTTAAACTATATTACAAAGATACAATAATCAAAACAGCCTAGTATTGGTACAAGAACAGGCATATAGACCAATGGAACAAAACTGAGATTCCAGAAGCAAAACCTCAATTTCTCAACTAACTCATCTTCGACAAAGCCTCCACCACCCACTACTAGGGAGAGGAGAACCTATTCAGTAAATGGTGCTGGGAAAACTGTCTGACCACAAACAGAAGGTTGAAACAGGACCACTACCTATCTCCATATACAAAAATTAATTCTAAATGAATCACAGACCTAAATGTAAAACCTCAAACTGTAAGAACCCTCAGAAAATGCAGAGACACTCTTATGCAAGTTGGAACTGGCAACCAATTCCTGAT
>NW_007129543.1:0-1066 GCF_000164805.1 Carlito syrichta
GCAGTTTCCTAATACTGCCAATCCCCTTCCTACAGTATTATGATAATTGTTCAAGGTCCACTTATGAGAATATGTGATACTCAGTTCTTTGTTTCTGTGATAGATCACTCAGTATTATAGACTCTGAGTCCATTCAAGTTGTTGCAAAGGTCATAATGTTTTCCTTCTTTATGGCTGCACTATATTCTATCGTGTATATAAACTACATTTTTAAATCCCGTCCTCTTTCGATGGGCAGCATGGTTGCTTTCATGTCTTGTTATTGTGAAGAATACTGTAATAAATATGCATGTACAGGTATCTTTTTCTTTTTTTTTTGAGTTGGAGTCTCACTCTGTCACCCAGACTGGAGTGCAGTGGCCGCTCCCGGCCACCGCAGCCTCGATCTGCTGAGCTCCGGCGATCCTTCCGCCTCAGCCTTCCGAGTAGCCGGAATTACAGGCATGCGCTACCACGCCCAGCTGATTTTTTTTTTTTTTTTGATTTATTGTAGCGATGAGGTCTCGCTGCCCAGACGGGTCTCGAACCCGCGGGTTCAGGCAATCCACTCACCTCAGCCTCCCAAAGGCGCGGGATTACAGGCTGAGCCACCGAGCCCAGCAAGAAATCTTCTTCATAGAGTGATTTGAGTTCCTCTGGGTATATTTCCAGTAGGGGGGTTACAGGGTTATATGGAAGGTCAGATTTTAGATCTTTTAGGAATCACCTCACTGTTTTCCACAGAGGCTGTACTAATTTACATTCCCACCAACAGTGTAGGAGTGTTCCCTTTTCCCCTCATCCTTTCCAGCATCTGTTGGTTTTTGAGTTACTGGTGATGGTCATCCTGATCGGAGTTAGGTGATATCTCAGTGTGGTTTGAATTTGCATTTCTTTGATGATTAGTGAGGCTGAGATTCTTTCATGTATCTGTTGGCTGCTTGCATGTCTTCTTTTGACAAGTGTCTATTCATATGTTTTGCCCGCTTTGTAATATAGTTTTTTTTTTCTTTCAGTATGTTTGAGTTCCTTGTAGAGCCTAGTGTTAGTTTTTCACTACTGATTTTTTTTTTGGCAGGAAATTTTT
>NW_007129544.1:0-773 GCF_000164805.1 Carlito syrichta
CATTATTGAGATAACTCTTACTTGGTTAGGGTCTGTTATTTTTAAGAAGGGTAAGATTTTATTTTCTAGCAATTTATAAATTTTGGCATCCATGTTCATGAAGGATAGAATTGTGTAGATTTTTTCTTTTTTTTAATGATATCTTGTTCCAGTTTGAGATCAGATTAATATTGTCTCCATAGTACTAGTTAAAATGTAGTCCCTCTTTTCAGTTTTGACATTTTATATAGATTTATGGTATTTATTCTTAAATGTTTAGTAATATTTTCCAGTGAATTTCTACATAGTTGAAATTTTATTTATGTGAAGGTTTTTAACTAAAATATTAATACCCTTAATTTCTATCAAAATAATGAGGTTATCTACCATTCCTACATCTTCATAGTTTTTATATTTCAATAAATTTGTCAATAAATGCTAGTAGACTGATAACATTGAGTTGTACCTTTTCATCAAATATTTTTTTCTGCCTTTCAATTGGGATGCTGTTTCAGGTATATTTAATTTGATCATGGATATTATGAGGTTTATTCTTGCAATTGTTATACATGCCATATTTTTCTGTGTGTTCTTGTTCACATTTTTTTTCTTTTTATGACAATGTTTTTAGGATAATTTGAGTTATTTTACTGATTCTATATGTTCTGTTTGTATTCTCAGCTATATGACCTCATCTCAGGGAGTGAAGCAGGTCTCTTTTTGCTGGGTCATGGCCAAGAATTCTCTCAAAAAGGTTTGATGAACAGTCACAGAATTAATCTCATTTTTTTTTT
>NW_007129545.1:0-815 GCF_000164805.1 Carlito syrichta
GCTGGGTCATGGCCAAGAAATCTCTCAAAAAGGTTTGATGAAACAGTCACAGAATTAATCTCATTTTTTTTTTACTTGTCCCAGAACTCATAGCCCTTAATTTTCTGACTTACAATACCTTGAAAACTAATTATTCATAAACTTTATCTATTTTGTTATTGTATTGTCATTGTTGTTTCAGACAGTCTGGTAAAGCTTGTTAGAAGGTAAGTATAAATCCTGTTACTCTATCTTTATATAAAAAAGTCTATTTCTAAATAATTTTATTTTAATTAGCAAGTATAGTGTAAAGGGTAAAGAATCTCAAAAGTTATATTATCTTAGCTCACAAATTTCCATGTCTATTTCTAAATACTCTCAATTAATAGTAACAAGTATTCAGGAATCTCAAAATTTATTTCACAAAGGTGTTTTAAAAAACCTCACAAAGTTCTCATTAATCTTAATGGGGCAAATCTTTTCCCCTGTTAGTCTCATCGGTCTCTTTCCATGCTCTTTATAATACTAAGTTAGTGAAACTGGCACAAATATGTAAACAAAATAAACAGCATTGGTTTGTCAGAAACAAAACAAAAACTAAAGTACAAGCTGCTTGTCCTATTATGACTCTTTCAAGAAAACCTGCTGCCTCATAGTCAATTGGTCCATGCAAATAGATGAAGCATATTTTAAGGCTAAAGTGATTATATATTTAATATATATCATATGTATATATACATATAATACACACATGCACACACACATATATAGTTGAATATATGTATACATATAGTGATATATATCATTTTGTCTGCCTGTGTAAATCGAGCACGGTA
>NW_007129546.1:0-711 GCF_000164805.1 Carlito syrichta
AGCCGCGGGGTGGCCCTGGCCAGGCGGGGGGGCCTGGCGGAAGGCGGGGACGGCTGGGATCCGGCGCCTCCGGCGTCGCCGGCGGGGCCAGAAAACCCGTTTCGCCAGCAAGAAACTGAGGAAATTGCCCCTGGCGAGCGGGCGGTGCGCCTGTGATCGCCAGAAAAGAGTCAGCCGCGGAGACGAGTCCCCGAGCGGCCAACCCCTCTCTCGGCCAAGCACACACTGGCCAGCCCGAGCCCTTGACGTCTCAGTGGGGCTCGTGCCAGAGACGTGGCGCGTCAGGGAGGGCGCGTGGCCCGGCCGAGCCCCAAGATGAGGCGACCACGGGCGCGGCGCGAGGCTCCGCCAGCCGCCCGCGCAGGTGGATGTTCTGGCGCGCGGGGGCTGCCTGGGCTGCTTGCAGGTGAATGGCACCAGGTGAGCTACTCTGCGGGGATGGGTGGGGACTGCTCGGCTTGGACACTCAGTGGCTGAGTCGACGGCCCTGTCTTCCGGGTCGCGGAGGCAAAGCTTGCTCAAGGTCAGCACAAGAGCAACCCAGCTCCTGCAAACCGCTTCAGGGCCTCTCCCATTTCCAAGGCCGCCCTGGTCGCGTGGGTCCAGCTGCCAAGGTTTCCGAGGAGGTGATGTGGCTGTTGGACCTGACTGGATGCTGCACCCCATGACATCTCTTTTCCAGTAGCAGATCTCTTTATTTCTTTGACACGT
>NW_007129547.1:0-808 GCF_000164805.1 Carlito syrichta
CCGCGCGTGTGGATGTTCTGGCGCGCGGGGACTGCCTGGGCTGCTTGCAGGTGAATGGCACCAGGTGAGCTACTCTGCGGGGATGGGTGGGGACTGCTCGGCTTGGACACTCAGTGGCTGAGTGTCGACGGCCCTGTCTTCCGGGTCGCGGAGGCAAAGCTTGCTCAAGGTCAGCACAAGAGCAACCCAGCTCCTGCAAACCGCTTCAGGGCCTCTCCCATTTCCAAGGCCGCCCTGGTGGCGTGGGCCCAGCTGCCAAGGTTTCCGAGGAGGTGATGTGGCTGTTGGACCTGACTGGATGCTGCACCCCATGACATCTCTTTCCAGTAGGCAGGATCTCTTTATTTCTTTTACACGTTGGGTAAAGTCACTTAAGCTTTGTAAGGTTCCTCAGGATAGATACGGTAGTGGCCCGGCAAGGTTTGGACCCTGACTGTGTGATTCCTGAGTGCCTGCTCTGGCCTGTGTGCCTCCTTAAAGTCATGCAGAGGTCATGTGTTACCTTTTTTTTAAAATCTATAGTCCTTCGAGTACTATAGATTAATATACATATTAACATATATAGATTAATATAATGAGCTCTTGCACGCCCAGGTGGTGGTCTCTACTGCAACTCCCGGGCCAGTCTCAGAAAATATAGGGCAGGACCCCGATTGTCAGTCTAGCATCACATCACATTTCTTTTTTCATTCAACCTTGCGGCCTAGGTTTTCTCTTTGGTCTACTTTAAAGGATCTACACATATATTCTAAATGCATTTTGAACTATTCTGACAAATTCACTAGTGGGTTATTCCATATGGATAGGA
>NW_007129548.1:0-4205 GCF_000164805.1 Carlito syrichta
CAGAAGGGGGACTTCTGGGTAGTATGAAAGGTCAATTTCTAGTTCTTTTAGAAATCACCACACTGTTTTCCTAGAGGTTGAACTAGTTTACACTCCCACCAACAGTGTAGAAGCGTTCCCTTTACTCCATATCAGTGATAGCTTCTGTTGATTTTTTATTTATTAATGATGGCCATTCTTATTGGAGTTAGATGGTATCTCAGTGTGGTTTGATATGCATTTATCTGATGATTAGTAAGGCTGAACGTGTTTTCATGTATCTCTTGGCTGTTCATATATCTTCTTTTGAGAAGTGTCTATTCATGACTTCTTCCCACTTTTTAATAGGGCTGTTTGCTTTTTTCTTTCTGGCATATTTGAGTTCCGTGTAGATCCTGGATGTGGCCTTTGTCAAATATACATTTAGCAAATATATTTTTTTGACATTCTGTAGGATTATTCCTTTGCTCTCTCGATGGTTTCTTTGCTTTGCAAAAGTTTTTCTGTTTGAGAAGGTCTCACTTGCCTATCTTATCTTTTATGACTTATGCTTTTGGGTTTATTATCAAGAATTGATGGCCTATTTCATTGTGCAGAAGGCTACCTCCTTAGTTTTCTTCTAAGATTCTTGTAGTTTGAAATTTTGCATTTAGGTCTTTGATTCTTTTAGAGTTGATTTTTGTATATGGTGATATGTAGGGGTCCTATTTTATTCTTCTGCATTCAGTCAGCCAATTTTGCCAGCACCCATTTCCTGAATTGGGCCTCCTCTCCCTAGTGGTTGTTGTTGATGACTTTAAGATGTATTGGTTGACAAATCAAGGTTTTTGCTTCCAGAATCTCTTTCCTGTTCCATTGCTCTACAGGCCTGTTCTTGTACCAATACCAGGCTGTTTGATTATTGTAGTCTTATAAAAAAAGTTTGAAGTCTGGAAGTGTATAACTCCCACTTTGTTTCTTTTGCTGAGGATTATTTTGGCAATTTGTGCTCTTTTTTTTTGTTTCCATATGAATTTCTGTATTATCATTTCCAGGTCTTAGAAAGATGATGTTGGTATTTTGATAGGTATTGCATTGAATCTGTAGACTATTGCCTGGGGAGGATGGACATCTTAACAATGTTGATTCTTTCAATTATGAGCATTAAATATTTTTTCATTTGCTTGTTTCTTATTTCTTTGAGCAGTGTTTTGTCGTTTTTGTTTAGAAAGTTCTTTCATTTTTCTGATTAGAAAAAAGTCTTAATATTCTTAAGCCCAAGAGAGGAAATATTTACTCTTGGTTGTCAAAATAAGAAAAGCATGTAATATTATCCTAGGAGTTGGAGCATCAGCATGACAAAAGAGATTTGGAAAATCCTATTCATGACTTCAACTAGTTTTAATTTTGTTTTTTGGGTTATTTTATTTGCTACTTTTTTTCTCTTGGGCCGATGTTGTGTACTAGATAAATGACATGCAAAACCAAGCGTCAGAAACAAGGAGTCAGAAATCAATAAAACTATTTTTGTATGCTTTTTACTTTAAAAAATCTATTTAAAAAATAACATTGATGGCCAGGTGTGGTGGCTCAAACCTGTAATCCCAGCACTTTGGGAGGCCAAGGTGAGAGGATTGCCTGAGTCCAGGGATTCAAGACCATCCCAGGCAACTTGGTGAGACCTCGTCTCTACAATAAATCAAAAAAATTAGCCAGACATGGTGGCGCATGCCTGTGGTTCTAGCTACTTGGAAGGCCAAGGCGGAAGGATTGTCTGAGCCCAGGAGACCTAGGCTGCGGTGACCATGAGCATGCCACAGTACTCTAGCCTGGGTGACAGAGTGAGACTCTGACTCATAAAATAAAATGAAATAAAATAAAATAATATTGACATAATGAACATGCTACACAATTGTTTCTATTCTACTCATAATAATTTTTTAATAATCTGTCAGAGCACATTTAGAATCCATCCCCAACAAGGTTGAAGTTGTTAAGACATAAAAAGTTTTGCTCAGATCCCAATCCTAATTGAAAAGAGAAGTATCATAAGGCCTTTCTCACCTCTCTGAGTGAAAAGATGGTTTAAAATCATAGCACACACTATAGTTTCTTGATATCATTTGAAAAGAGTTTAATAAATAATCTTTGCTTTTGTTTGTTTGAAATAAAGACCCAAATGGAACAAATGTTGGACAAAGATTTCCTACAGGAACTCTGAAAACACATGATCACGTATCAGAATTTTTGAAAACAATAAATATCAGTCATGTTATTCTTTGAGCAATCAATTACTAAGGACTTAGGATATTGCAATTTCTAGAGGAACAATTATACCTATCTCATGTAACTGATTTGAAAATTAAATTCAATAATTAGCATTAAAATGTTTATGTGCTATAAAGATGTTCTATGTTATATTGTGTTATTATTTTCTTGTTGTTATATACTTTGTTATGATATTGTTCGTTTTAGACAGTACCTTTTGTTTTACTCTTCTGTAAATCAGACTTTTTCAATAACTCTATGGAAATGAATGGCCTTTTTAGATCAAGATTGTGAGTGAAGCCTCGGGTATTTCTCAACATCTATCACTCTACACATATCAGTGGCTATTTACTCAGATATCTCTTGGGTTTGTGAGGACCTACTTCCAGCCGGATGCTTTCCTTCAGATTTTTGCAGATATCTTCCAGATTTTTAGCTTTATGGTTCGTATACAGTTTATGTAGTAGCTTCTTTTCCTCTTCGTTTCCTTCTTTCTCCCCCTCCTCTTGCTTTTTCTCTTCCTTTTTTCTTTTTCAGGACTGTTTCTAAATGTAAGTATCATTCTTAGCTCACAGGTCATACAAAATGATCTGTGGGCCTGTTTTTGCCAATCCCTGATCTAACAGTTTGAGTGAATAAATTATTTGAATATATTATTAGTCTTCCCAATGTTGTCCTCACACTCCTGCAGTCTCAAATTAGCATGGCATCCACAGATTCTCCTAAATATAAGTCAGATTATATCATTCAAACCTTTTCAATGGAATACTCAAAGCAAAAGCTAAAGACCGCCAACATTCTAGGATCTGAGTGCTTCATTTCCTTTCTGATTTCACTGTCTTCTGCTCTCCACACTAAGCCCTCTCTTTTCCCACACACTGATGATGTTCTATCTGTTTTCTGAGTACTCTGTGTTTTTTGTTTGTTTGTTTGTTTTGCCTCATGGTCTTCTATCTGGCTGTTTCCTTTCCCTGAAACACTCATTCCCCTTATGTGCACATTGGCACATTTTTTTTTTAGAATCCTTTTAAGTTTCTTCTTAAATTTCACCTTTCCCCACCAACTAACACTCTTCAGTGTCCTTTGCTGCATCCCATTTCTCCCTATACTTACCCTACATGCTATTTATTTTACCCACTTACTTATTTTTATCTATATGTTTATACTTTTGTTTATATATTTGCCAATTCTTGTTCACCTCAGTCCCACAAGTAAAGCATGAGAAGAGATACATACACCCCCCCCACACACATACATATATTTGTTCACTGCCATATTCCCTGAATATACCTGTAAATCATATAGAAGAGCAGCATCTGAAATTTGGTAGGAAATTAATATGTTTTATTGAATGAAAGCAATAATAAAGGTATGACTCTGAAAGCCAGCCCTAGACTTTGCTGTTGGTATACCTAGCCAAGATATCTAAGCCTAGTAAACCTTAGTTTCCTCTTTTGTGAAATAGACTCATAATAGTTATTATCTCAAAAACTCATTATAATAACCAAAGGAAATTTAAGGTGATATGCTCCAAGTAGCTGTTATTTTCTTTAGCAAGAACTAAGCAGGAATCCAGTTTTGAAGATGCGTAGAAAGAGAAAGTAAACATGAAAACATTAAGAACCAAAGTAAGTTCTGTCCTTATTTAAAGAGAATACAAAACCTGAATACCCAAGAACTTAGGACATATGAACCATAAAGACATAAGTTTAGAAGGAAGTTGTATCTATTACATTTATTGGCCTGTGTGAGCCCAAGATGATGATGCTATCTGGACAGTCATATTACACCAGAGATGAGCAGTACTTGCTGCATTATACCTGCAAAATACTCCAAGTGATGGAGAATTCAAAGTTTTCAGGATTACAAAAAAGACAGAAACTACAATACCCAAAGATGAAGGAGAGGGAATTGAAATAAATACAACCAGGTGCAGTGGCTTACACCTGTAATCCAGTACTGTGTGAAGCCGAGATGGG
>NW_007129549.1:0-763 GCF_000164805.1 Carlito syrichta
TATCTAAGCCTAGTAAACCTTAGTTTCCTCTTTTGTGAAATAGACTCATAATAGTTATTATCTCAAAAACTCATTATAATAACCAAAGGAAATTTAAGGTGATATGCAACAAGTAGCTGTTATTTTCTTTAGCAAGAACTAAGCAGGAATCCAGTTTTGAAGATGCGTAGAAAGAGAAAGTAAACATGAAAACATTAAGAACCAAAGTAAGTTCTGTCCTTATTTAAAGAGAATACAAAGGCTGAATACCCAAGAACTTAGGACATATGAGCCATAAAGACATAAGTTTAGAAGGAAGTTGTATCTATTACATTTATTGGCCTGTGTGAGCCCAAAATGATGATGCTATCTGGACAGTCATATTATACCAGAGATGAGCAGTACTTGCTGCATTATACCTGCAAAATACTCCAAGTGATGGAGAATTCAAAGTTTTCAGGATTACAAAAAAGACAGAAACTACAATACCCAAAGATGAAGGAGAGGGGATTGAAATAAATACAGCCAGGTGCGGTGGCTTACACCTGTAATCCAGTACTTTGTGAAGCTGAGATGGGTGCATTCCTGAAGATAAGGAAGTCAAGATCAGTGTAGGCAACAAAGTGAGACACCATGTCCACAAGCAATAGAAAAATTAGCTGGGCTTTTTGGTGGGTGCTTATAGCCCTACTGCTCTGGAGGCTGAGGCATGAAGATCGTCTGAGCCCAGGAATTTGAGGCTGTGGTAAGCTGTGATTATGCCAGTGTGCTTCAGCCTGTGCAA
>NW_007129550.1:0-1200 GCF_000164805.1 Carlito syrichta
TTATGCCAGATACAAGTAAAAGTTCTGGTGAAAATAACATCATTCTCTAAAGCAAAATATTATATGACACTCAGGTATAGCTCTAAGAAAATGTCTGAGTCTACACAGATGCCTTCAGACACAAGAATTTACTGAAGCACAAGGGCAGACAATATGATTTCAATGGTCATGCACTCAGGAGAATGAGACTATCATTCTGTGCTGCACTAGCTGTAGCAGCTCTGTTGACAGTCCCCTAGTCTAGTGACTCTGCTGTACTGCATTTCAACCTCTCTGCATCAATTTCATACTCTTCATTCCTTCTTTATTCATCCCATGCAATTTCTCTGATGAAGAATTAGGTTGGTGTAATTAATATCTATTCAAGGGAGTGTGCCTATTGTTCAGAGTTCCCTAAGAGATAATAATAATGATCACTAACATTTAATAAATTCTTCCTAGGATCCAGGTGATTTTAGATCATTTTATTTAGACGTAGTAACAATTATATAAAATAATTATAATTAGCATTTCTTATTTTTTACAATTTGCTTTTATGCTTTTTTATTTTTTAATTTTACAATTTTTTATTCTTACAATTACAGTGCCTAAAGTTATAAAATAAAGGTGCCAAAGTCACACGTTTACTGAGTCTTGGGTTGTGGTGAGCCTAATGTCCATACACTTAGTCACTCTGCACATGTTCCAAATCACTGCCTTTCACCAGTCCAGTCTCTACAAAATTACACTTCTGTAGAGTATAGGTTCCTCTTCAAATAATTTGTGGTCAAGAAAACAAATCTATGCATTACAAATCACCACAACATTTACACAAGAACTTTCAGTTGCCAATTTGTTTTTAAGGGCTATAAGAGATAGCAAATTTTTAGAGTACTGATTAGAATAAAGAGTAGGACTGATTCAAAAGCAAATAAAGCTGTATCTTTAAAGTACTGATACAGTAGATGAATGTACCAATTGATTTGAATCATAACATATTGATAATAAGATTATTGACTTTATACAAATAAAACAAGAAAGAGAAGAGTTTTCTATCACTTATTTTTAAAGCAAAAACCATAAACTGGCAGAGCATTAACTGATTTGGATCAAAACAACTAATTTAACTGACATCTAAAGCAAATTATATTGGGATGAAAATAAATGTATGGTATGAGCACAAAAGAAAAGATACAATTTAACATAGAATAAGCATATCTG
>NW_007129551.1:0-1268 GCF_000164805.1 Carlito syrichta
AAAATATGTTGAAAAATAGGATAGAAAAATATGTGAGAAAGAATTACTTTAACACAGGGGATGTGACCCACTCCCTCTGCTTGTCTAGTCTTTCAGTTCTTCGTTCTTCTCTACCCCAATTTTGCAGAATATCTCAATTTGAAGTTCATGGATTCATGTGTTGGATATAATCTTCATCCCTGGCTGGACATTGGTATCACTTGGAAAACTTTCAAAAAATAAATCCCAAATATTTATTTATTAGTTAATTTCTGAAGTTGGAGACCAACCATAGATATTTTTAATAACCCTTCAAGTGGTTAAAATAAGGGTGGATTGCCACTGCTCAATTCCTCAAACAAGAAAATGAATGCTGCTTCTCTAACAAGAAGAAATGAAGCCGGGCGCTGTGGCTCACCCTGTAATCCCGCGCCTTTGGGAGGCTGAGGTGAGTGGATTGCCTGAGCCCGCGGGTTCGAGACCCGCCTGGGCAACGAGGCCTCATCTCCACAATAAATCAAAAAAGTCAGCCAGGCGTGGTAGCGCATGCCTGTAATTCCGGCTACTCAGAAGGTTGAAGCGGAAGGATAGCTGGAGGCCAGCAGGCGAGGCTGCGGTGGCCGGCCACTGCACTCCAGTCTGGGCGACTTTGTGAGACTCCAACTCAATGAAAAAAAAAAAAGAAGAAGAAATGAGTCTGTGAAATGCGTTCTGACTATTTCAAAATATCCTAAAATGTTTCGATTCTATTACCATTATAAAAGAGATAATATTGGTATAAAGATAAAACAGACTCACTATAGCTTGGTTTTAATATCTAAATTTGTGTTATTTTCAGAGACATGAAATTAGTATTAAATAAAGGAGTATGGACCACCATTATCTAAAAACAAGGATATATTATATATACATATATAATAGTAAAAATTGACTCTCTGGCATTCTATAAGATAAAACTTATTAGATAATCTTGTTGTTAGACAAGTAAATCCTCTGTGCATCTGCAGAACAAAAATTCCAAATTATTAAACACTTTAAAAGGCTAATTCAGGAATGGTATGTTACAAGAAAAAAGAAAGAGGAACCAGATTTAACATGACAGTCATCTACATGGAAGTTATCCAAATTGATCTAATCGCTGTACTAAGGTTAGTATAAGACAAAAAGAAATTGCTGCCTCTGGGATGATGACCTTGAATTAAGATTTAGCCAACAACTAATTAATTTGATTAGCTATGCTATTATATAAAAATTTAAGTCAACACAGTGCACTAATTGAATGACTAGTG
>NW_007129552.1:0-4997 GCF_000164805.1 Carlito syrichta
TCTGACTATTTCAAAATATCCTAAAATGTTTCGATTCTATTACCATTATAAAAGAGATAATATTGGTATAAAGATAAAACATAGACTCACTATAGCTTGGTTTTAATATCTAAATTTGTGTTATTTTCAGAGACATGAAATTAGTATTAAATAAAGGAGTATGGACCACCATTACCTAAAAACAAGGATATATTATATATCCATATATAATAGTAAAAATTGGCTCTCTGGCATTCTATAAGATAAAACTTATTAAGATAATCTTGTTGTTAGACAAGTAAATCCTCTGTGCATCTGCAGAACAAAAATTCCAAATTATTAAACACTTTAAAAGGCTAATTCAGGAATGGTATGTTACAAGAAAAAAGAAAGAGGAACCAGATTTAACATGAGATTCATCTACGTGGAAGTTATCCAAATTGATCTAATCGCTGTACTAAGGTTAGTATAAGACAAAAAGAAATTGCTGCCTCTGGGATGATGACCTTGAATTAAGATTTAGCCAACAACTAATTAATTTGATTAGCTATGTTATTATATAAAAATTTAAGTCAGCACAATGCACTAACTGAATGACTAGTGGATTTGTGGTGTCATCCAGAAGTAGATTTAGGCCAAAAATGAAGCTATGAGATTCAAAAAGAATTGAAACAATGTGAGGTTGGCATATGGAAATCCATATTTTTTACAATCTTGTATTATTTTAATGCATTGTAAGCCTAGGGGAGAAATATCTTTAAGTTTTTCTTAAACTTCTCTTTAAGACTGATGTCAAAATTTTTAACATTCTTGTCACATATTCAGGAAAAATCACTGTAAGCACTCTATATGCCTATAATAAAAATTACTCTTTTATTTCCCATGTGTTTTAAATTTTTTTAGTTGAATAAATAGAACTTTCTGCTATTGTCTTTACTATTAATAACTGGAAAATATCCATTTTCCTAAAATGAATCTCTGTACGCTACAATGCAATCTCACCTCCAGTCTCCTATGCTTCTTTATCCAACTTAATCCCATACTCATCCACCAGGGTATTGTGAAGACTAAATAAATATATCTATGTAAAATGATGAATTCAGTGAATTTCACATAATAAAATAAGTTATCATAAATTATCATTATCATTGTGAGGGAAATTAAAAGATGTGACCTTGTATCGTTATGTTACAGATGATATTTGTTAACAAGAAGGTTGAAATGACGTATAAAATGTCACATGAAATAATCCCAACTTTTTTTGGCCACTGCCTTCTACCAACTTTGATCACATTATCTTTTTTCCGTCATCTATTATATAATATATTCTAATGCTACTTTTCCTATACTAGTTTAATACATCCATCAACCTCATACATCGTTACCACGTCTGGAAAATCTTTCACCATTCTCCCAAATCTCTTGCCTCCCTGCTTCTCTGAACTGTTAAATTATTTTTCTTCTCTACCAATCATATGGTACTTCGTATATCTGTTGAATATGTCTAAAACATATCTCAATATTATTAAATGAATGCCTGGACTGTTTTTGTTGTTATGTTGCTGTTGTTGTTGTTTCTGTGTGTACCTTTTATACATTCGCCATAATCAATGTGATGATGATTGATTGACCAAAAGATTACTCAAACTAATAATGACAATAATTCCATAATATTAGTTGGGTAAATTGTCCAGGTAAAGATGAATACCCATGCTTCCTATCAACTTTTAAAAATAGAATATTTTTTGTTTTCTTCATGGGTCTGTTTTTTTAAAAAAAGGGATAGATTTTAGAATTGGAAAGCTTGAGTTTGAGTCCCCAGGCCAACCATATGAATTTACTTGATGGTAACTTTAATTTTCTTAATGTTCTAATGTGTTAAATGATGTTAAACATGCCAGTTTACATTATGAGATTTTTTTCTGGTTCCAGGAAGAGGCCACACAATTCAATGCCTGGTAAAGTAGAATCGATTTTAAATATTTCAGAGTTATCAGGAAAGAATAATGCTGTGAATAGTGAAACAATGAATTACAAGCCTATCAGTTGCTGCTGGTGAACTTCAAATTCTTAAGCATTGATAAGAAGGCAGATGGAAGAATGGGACCAAGATAGAGAAAGAGAGTGAAGAAGATAGAAAGAGTAAGACTCAAACTAGCCCTAAATCCAATGCTGCATAAAACCCATTGTAATTGAATCTCTTAATTCAGCGAAAGGTTTTGTTTTGTTTGCCTTAGGTTGTATAAATTGGGTGTTCATCACTTGCAACACAGAAAGACCTGACCAGTAAAATCTTTCTTTGAATGTTTTTACGAATTTAATGTAATTATTATGCATTGAAACATTCTGTGAACAACTACCATTCAATAATTTTTAGTCTTTGTTTTTTTTATTTTTCTGTATTTCATTTTTTCCTAAGCTGTCTTCACATTCATATTTAAATAGACTCAGAAGAAAGATACATCATTTAATTATTCAGATATTATAAAAGTCAAGATACAACATTGTAATCTAAACCCATTTTGTTTCACAAAGTGATTGATTTTCCGAAGTAATACTTTGGCAAAGTAACACTTCCCCTAAACACACACACACATACACTTAAAATCTTAAAAATTTAAGACTGTTTGTAGACAGGATTGATAGCCTATATATGTAATACAGGCCTAATTTTTCATGTCATATGAGTTAAAGAAAAATGCTTAAAAAGTATTATAATCATGGCATTGTACACATTATACACAATATAAAAACAACTCAATTGGTTTTTTAAAATTACATGAGTGAGACAGTGAATGCAAAGTAATTATAACAAACTGAGAAGAAATTTAGTGCAAAATTCTTGGAGACTTTCTATGAATTCTCTTACAAGAAAAAGATGATACAATCAACCATAATTAAAAATGTTGAAGGTACTCTAAAGACAGCAACATCATAAAAGCGATGTTAAAATACACAAACTATTTTATTCTTTTTTTTTAAGTTGGAATCTCACTCGGTTGCCCAGACTGGAGTGCAGTGGCTGCTCCCGGCCACCACAGCCTCGACCTGCTGGGCTCCGCGATCCTTCCGCCTCAGCCTTCCAAGTAGCTGGAGCTACAGGCATGCACTACCACGCCCAGCTGATTTTTTTATTTATTGTAGAGATGAGGTCTCACTGCCCAGGCAGGTCTCGAGCCCGCAGGCTCAGGCAATCCACTCACCTCAGCCTCCCAAAGGTGTGGGATTACAGGCTGAGCCACCGAGCCCAGTTTATTCTTTACATGATTTATTAGATCATGGGTGATTAAAATAATGATTTGTTTAAAAGCAATTCTGAATATATCTATGACTTGTTTGGGGGAAATATTTAAAGAAAAACTTTTTCTTACATAATAACACAATATTTTCCTGAGTGTCTGGTAAAAATTAATAAATGATTATGTCATGATGAAACTCTATAACAGCTAGTGGCTTTATAACTCTAATGCAAGCAGAATTAATTTAAAATTTTCTCTAGAATTTTTAAGTATGACTAATATTAAAACCATTATTTAAGCTTGTAAAAAATATTTCTAACAGTCTTACAGATTATTGTCAATGACATTGTATTAAAGAATCACAGAATTTTATAAAAATGACCCTGGAAATCATGTGGTCCACTTTCTTTTACAGATAAGGACACTAAATCCTGAAGAGGTGTAAAGAGATCCCATTGGTTCCAAGGAATTAAAAGAAAAACTGAAAAGAAAAGATGGGTTCATTGTTTCCTAGAACATTGGATTTGCTACACCTAGTTTCCCTCTATTGTGAGTAGAATTGTCTCATCTCAAAATAATTGTTCAAATCTTAACCTTCATTTTCTAAGGATGTAACTATCTGTTTTTGTTGTAGTTTTTGGAAATTTGAGTATTTGATGATGTGATGAAGTCAAGATGGGATCATACTGAATTACTACAATGGAGCCTAATCCAATGACTGGTATTCTTAGAAAAAGAGGAAGATTTGGGTAAAGAGACATGCACGGGGTATAGAAAATGTGAAGGCGTAGGAAGACATAGAGAGAAGGTCATGTGAAGACAGAGGCAGAGACTGCAGCGTTACATCTGCAAGTCAAGGAACACCAAAGATTGCCGGCAACAGCTGGAAGCTAGGAGAGAGGTAAGGAATAGATTCTCCCTCAGTGCCACAAGAAACCTGTTCAAAGGCATGAGGTCATGGCTTCCTGGAACACTGGGGACTTAACTCACCCCCAATGTGTCCAGAGTGCAAATAATTGAGTTCAAGAAAGTTATTTAGATTCTTAAGACTTAATGTTTGCCTTTGTTGGGTTTTGGATTTGCTTGGGATCTACCAGTCTCTCTTTTGGGAATGTGAATATCTCTTATATTCCAGTCCTATCCTTGCATTTTGGAAGCACACAACATGTTTGATGTTATGGGTTCACGGCTGAAGAGAAATTTGTCTCAGGATGAATCTTTCGATGAGTCTGTCTCATATCTGGTTTAGATGAGACTTTGGACTACAACTGTAAAGTTAACGCAGAAGCAAGTTATGACTTTTTTTGGAATAAAATGTATGTATTTTACATGTGAGAAGGGCAAATTTTGGTGGAACCAGGGACAGAATTCTCTGGTCTGAATGTTTGAGTCCTCTTAAAAGTCATGTGCAGAAGGTAATCCCCAGTGCTATAGTATTCAGAAGTGGGGTGTTTCAGCACCTTCTTAGATGGGATTAGTGCCCTTATAAAAAAGGCCCAAAGAAGAGTAGCTCCTTTCATATACAATGTTACAACTTTTGCTTTTTACATCAATTTTTGCATACTTAAGAGGAGAAAAATAATCCAGCATGTATTTACCCAAATACTGAAAAACTGTATTGCTCTTCCTTCATTGCTAGCATACTGCATTCTCCTCTGGTATAATTTGTTTACAGACTGAATAACTTTGTTCATGTTTCCACTAAGTAGTCCCCCGTTATCCACAGGGAATATGTTCAGAAAACATGCCTGAAATTTCAGATAGTACTAAATCCTATAT
>NW_007129553.1:0-766 GCF_000164805.1 Carlito syrichta
AGCTAGTTGTTTAAGTTGTTGACTGAATCTTAATGTAAGGTCAAAGTCCCAGAGGTAGCAATTTCTTTGTCTTATACTAGCCTTAGTACTGCAATTATATCAATGGGAGTAGGATCCATATAGGATGACTGACATTGAATATTTGGTTCTCCTTTATTTTTCTTGCAGCATGCAAGTACTGAAAAGCCTCTTAAGGTATTTAATAATTTGAATTCTTGTTTTGAAAATGCACTGAGTATTTAGTTGTCTAGCAATAAGATTAGTATACTTTTTTACAAATTAATTTATCTTGTAGAATTCCAGAGAGAATATTTTAACTGAATTTCATATACATAGCCCCTTGTTTTTAGATATAGTGGTCCACCCTTCTTTATTTCTTATTTCATGTTTATGAAAATATCACAGATTTAGATATTAAAACCACACTATATTGAATCTATTTTAATATTTACACCAATGTATTATCTTTTATATTATTAATGGGAACAGAACATTTTTGGAAATTCTGAAGTAGAATGCCTTTCACAGACTCATTTTTTCTTATTAGAGAAGCAGTATTCATTTTCTTGTTTGAGGAATTGGACAGTGTTTGTCAACCCAACTTTAGTTACTTGAAGAGTTCTTAAAAACTATCTGTGTTTGATCTTCAACTTCAGAGACTTACTTATAAATAAATAGTTGGGGTTGTTTTTTTAATAGTTCTCCAAGTGATAACAATATGCAGCCAAGGATGAGATTACATTCAACACATGAACCTCAAACTGAG
>NW_007129554.1:0-1111 GCF_000164805.1 Carlito syrichta
GATGTTGTGAGGATGTGGGGAAAACGGAACACTTCTACACTGCTGATGGGGATGTTTGTGGGGGTGCCCACTTTCAATGGGCAGCACAATTGGTCCCATGTTTTTTCTCTTGAGGGAGAAAGGGGGAGAGGCACATAACATCACTAAGGGTCCCTGATCCTGAACCAGGTGAAGTGAGGACCTTTGGTAGGCCCAAACTTCACCTGTATGTTGACCACTTATATACCCAATCTTGAATTGTATGCCACATCTTTTTTTTTTTTTTTTTTTGAGTTGGAGCCTCACTCTGTCGCCCAGACTGGAGTGCAGTGGCCCCTCCTGGCCACCGCAGCCTCGCCTTCTGGGCTCCGGCGATCCTTCCACCTCAGCCTTCTGAGTAGCTGGAATTACAGGCGCCCGCTACCACGCCCGGCTGATTTTTTGATTTATTGTAGAGATGAGGTCTCGCTGCCCAGGCGGGTCTCGAACCCGCGGGCTCAGGCAATCCACTCACCTCAGCCTCCCAAGGCGCGGGATTACAGGCTGAGCCACCGAGCCCGGCTATGTATGCCACATCTTTAAAATAAAATAATAAAAAGTTTAAAAAGCCACCTGCACATGCATGTTTATTGCAGCACTCATCACAATAGCAAAAACAGGGAACCAACCAGCTGCCCATCAAAAATGGACTGGATTTTTAAAAAATGTCACACATATACCCAATGGAGTATTATGCAGTTACAAAGAAGGACAAAATTATGAACTTCTCAACAACTTGGATGGATTTGGAGACTGTTATACTCAGTGATCTATCCCAGAAGCAAAGAACTGAATACCACATGTTCTCACTCATAAGCAATTCCTGAACATTTATGACAATACTACAAGAACAGGATCAGCAGTACCAGGAAACAGGTGGGGTGGGAGGGTGGACACATAACATCACTAAGGGCACCTGATCTTAAACTGGGAGAAGTGAGGACCAGTGGGAGGCCCAAACTTCACCTGCATGTAGACCACTTATTACCTAATCCTGACTTTAACCCACGTCTTCAAAATAAAGTATAGGGGGGAAAAAAACTCATTGGTAAAATATTCAAAATAAAATTAAAAGAAAAAATATCAAGACACA
>NW_007129555.1:0-758 GCF_000164805.1 Carlito syrichta
TTCAAAATAAAGTATAGGGGGGAAAAAACTCATTGGTAAAATATCAAAATAAAATAAAAGAAAAAATATCAAGACACATTTAGTTGACAACAATGTGTGGGCAAGAATGGACCTAGCTGGCATGCTCACAGTGACCACATTGTGCTGATCCAATTTTCATAGAATACATAGCTATACTATTACATTTCAAATAAATGATGTATTTTCTTTCTAGACATATTCCAGGGGAGCCAAAGAAACTGACTTTCTATTCATATGGAATAATCCACTAGTGTACTTGTCAGGATAGAGCAAAATGGATTTAGGATATATATTTAGATCCTTCAAAGTAGACTAAAGAGAAAACCTGGGCTGCAATGTTAGATGAGAGAAGAAATGTGGTGTGATGTTAGGTTGCCAATCCGTGGTGCTGTCCTATATTTTCTGAGATTGGATTAGGAGTTGAAATAAGGACCACCTCCTAGGCGTGCATGAGCTCATTATAGATATGCCACGGTACAAAGTACAGGAAGTACTACAGAAAAGAAAAATGATAACACATGACGTGTTCATGATAAGGAGTCACACAGGACTGGCGCTCTGGATCACACAACCAGGGCTCAAAGCCTGGCTGTGCCACTACCATTTGTATCACCTGAGGAGCCTTCTAAAGCTTAAGTGAGTTTACCCAATTTGTAGAAGAAATGAAGAGACCCTGCCTACTGAAAAGAGATGTGATAGGGTGCAGCATCCAGTTAGATTCAACAACCAGTCACCTC
>NW_007129556.1:0-1016 GCF_000164805.1 Carlito syrichta
ATTAACCTTCTCTAATTAAATAAGTCAGAGGCTCAGAACATCAAGTGTTGTATGTGCATGTTTGTATGAGTGTGTGTGTGATGTGTTTTGTATGGGAGACCATGGGGCAGGACAGTTCAGTTAAAAGACACTGTATTTGAGACACTCCACAACGGAGAGTAAAAGAGATCTGCATGTACCATGAGATGAGCCCTCCCTGGCTTGACTCTTATCCTGGAAGACAAACTCTAGGCCAGATCGCTCTAGTCTTGAGACTGGGAGAATGGCCACTGCTACTTATAGGTGCTCTCATCTCCTTGCAGATTTGACTCAATGGCCCTTATCTTTCTCAGATGCGATGTATACAAAATCTTTGTTCCCATTAATCTGCCTCTGCTCAAATGTCTTTGTTTTTTGACTCAACTGTGGAGGACAAATTGACATGTGTGAGGGCTGATATGCTTTGAGCCAGGCTTTACGCAAGCAAAATAGTTTGTGTCCTGGGGACTAGGATGTGGAAGTACCTACCTTTATGCTTCACATATTGAACCCTTCAGTCTCTGTATGAAATCAGATTTTCAGAGAAGACAATCTAGTATAAACCAAAAATAAAATCCTAAGCCCCCAATCAACTGAATAGACCACTCCTTATGGCTAAGGGGACCTCAGAGAAACCTGACACATAAATTCCAGGTCATGACAGAAGAGGGGTTGGACATGCCTCACTCTATTCTCTCCCTTTTGCAGTTTAGGATCAACTGACTGGCATTAACATTGAAATAGAGATCATAAGACTGACTAAACAGTCTTTTTATGGCAATAAGATATCAAATTGCAACCTAAACCTGGTATCCCATTACATGCTCTCTGGGCTGCCACCCATGAGACATCATTTACTTAACAAGGGCCTTGACTTCCACAAGCCTGTTATTTTAATTCAAGCATTTCTTTATACCGACCTATGAAATCAAACTCTGTAAGCTGACTACCTCAGGCACACTTTTCTCAGGCTCCTCTTGAGACTGCTGTACCCTAAG
>NW_007129557.1:0-747 GCF_000164805.1 Carlito syrichta
CAAACTCTGTAAGCTGACTACCTCAGGCACACTTTCTCAGGCTCTCTTGAGACTGCTGTACCCTAAGCCATGGTCACTCATATTGACTCAGAACAAGCCTCTTGAAATATTTTACTGAGTTGGACTTTCTCATCAATAACAGGAAGAAAAGAGGATTAGATGGGGGCAAGCCCAGGTGACACACCCTTGTCTCATTTCTCTATTCTGCTTTCCAGTCATTCTGACTGCATTGGAGACCACGTGTGTTCTTCTCACTGTGTGTTAAAAAACTGCACTTGCTGATTTAGTTTTAGTTTTAGTTTCTGTTATCTCTCAATAATTTTCATGCTGATTACGCGTTGAAATGATTAATTTTAGGTCTATTTAGCTAAATAAAATGTTATTAAATTATTTTATTTTTAAAAATTGTTTTTATTTTAAAGCTTTGGGGTACAATAAATGTTGAAAGGCTTTTTGTTCAGTTTTTCTTAGGTCAGTCATCCTCACAGATTCCCACCTCAATCAGTGAGGCTGGACTTGACATGTATCTTCTTGCAACTCTGTCAATCATGTTTACTTTCATTTATCTATTCTGCAAACATTTACATTTTGTCATGCAATTACAGAAAAGTATTTCCTATTTTAAATATATATTTCTCTGACATATAGCTGAAAGTGGTGCATTCAGAAGTCTCAAGAGAGGAGTATTATCTTCAGATGTGTGTTCCAGTGAGGAAAACAGAGGCTCATGGAATCCAACAACTTCTA
>NW_007129558.1:0-858 GCF_000164805.1 Carlito syrichta
GGTATTCTATTTGTCTATTCACTTTTTTTTTTTTGTCATCTTAAGAGTGTGTTGTTTTTGGTCATCTGGTCAATGAGCAAATTATTTGTTTTTGCTAATTTTTTATTGTTCTATTATTTTCTATTCAGCTTATTTCTTTCCCAAACTTTGTAAAATAGCTTTTTGGATTTCTCCCAAAGAGAATATCCCCATGAACTGATGCTAAATAAATGTGTTTGTGGAGGGAATGAAGGTCCAGGGCTCCTACTCTGCATGTTGCTGACTTGAATTTCCATCAGTTTCATATTGAATATTAAAACAACCCTTCATTCTCACTTAGTCATGGTGTGTTAGATGCGTTATTCTTTTTACATACTGTAGGATTTGATCTTATAGCAATGTATATAGAATTTTGGCACCCATGTTCCTGAAGGATATTTTTCTGTAGTTTTATTTTTGTTTTTTTTCTTATAATATCCTTTTCTGGTTTAGAAATCTGAGAAATATTGGTTTTCATAGTACTAGTTAAAACATATTCACTTCTTTTTAGTTTCTGAATGATTTTATATAGAATGCATGCTATTTATTCTTAAATGTTTAATAATATTTTCAAGTGAGTTCCTGCATACCCGAAATTTAATTTATGTGAAAGTTTTCAACTAGATTTTAACATCTTTAATTTCCACCAAAATAATGTAGTATACGCACTTCTTGGACTTTCAGTTTTTATATTTCAATAAATTTCTCAATCTCATATAAGCATTTAAATGTATTACATGCTGGGCTCGGTGGCTCAACCTGCAATCCCGTGCCTTTGAGAGGCTGAGGTGAGTGGATTGCCTGAGCCCGCGGTTTGAGACCCATCTGGGCAGCAAAACC
>NW_007129558.1:2068-2408 GCF_000164805.1 Carlito syrichta
CTCATAATATTGAACTGTTCTTAATGGAGAAAGGAGTGGTAGAGTATATTGAATATGTTGTTTAAAAATCATATGTTAAAACTACCTCCAACCAAATAATATGCCTACAAGTGACATATGTACTTCACTTCTGTAGTTCTTTGCAGGGGCTGGCCCCCTGCAAAGAGATTTAAGGGGTCCCTTGGGAGGTGTGGCAGCATTGGAGATTATTCTGGAGAAATAAAGAGAAAGAAAGAGACTGGACTCTGTCTAGTGCAGAAGCTGTTTATTGGAAATTAAAGCAGGTATTTATCCCCAAATTTTACACAGACAGTCTCACAAGTCTATCACATGAACACAA
>NW_007129559.1:0-3644 GCF_000164805.1 Carlito syrichta
CACACACACACACACACACACACACACACACGCCAAGGATGTTTTCAAAAGAAAGCCAAGGACTAAATGACTGTACTGGTGAATGCTACCAAACATTTAAGGGATAAATACAAATGTTTTCAAACTCTTTCAAAAATTGAAGAAATGGGAATACTTTCAAATTCATTTTATGGGGCAACTGTAGTACAGATACCAAGCCCAAGTAAAGATTACAAAACATAATTACAGACCAATATGCTGGGATATAGATACAAGTTCTCAACAAAATGCTAGCAAACTTCAATCTACTAGCACATTGAAATCACCATGATCAACTGGGATTTATCTCTGGCATGCAATAATGTTTCAACTATGCATATCAGTTGTGTGATTTACTACATTAATAGCATAAAGGATAAAAATAACATGATAATTTCAATAGATGCAGAAGAAACATTTGACACAATTCACACATTTTGATGATTATTTTCAAAAAACTCAGAATACTCAGAAGGTACCTCGAGATGATAAAGACTATATATAAACAGCCTACAGATAGCATAATAACCAATAGTGAAAAGCTAAAGAGTTTGCATTAAGATTAGGAAAAAGACAACCATGCTTGCTTTCCAACTTATAGCCATTATAGTGCTGAAAGTTCTACTCAGAGCAATAAAATGAGAAAAATTCAAAATAGATGCATATTTTTTTAAGAAAATTGTTCTTGTTTAGAAATGCCATGATTATACACACACACACACACACACACACACACACGTATATTTAAACAAGAACAATGTAATATGCTAACAGATTGCATCCCAATTTGTTTAAATTAAAAAAAGAATTCAGAAAAGTTACAAAATGTCTAGTAACCACACAAAAATTAGATGTGTTTCTATACACAATGAAAAGTTTGAAAATGAAATTAAGCAAACAATCCCATTATCAGTAGCACTAAATTGAATAAAATACTTAGGAGTAGACTTAACTAAAAAAGTGGAAGATGTATACGATAAAAAAACCACAAAGTAATGAAGAAAATGAGAAAGACACAATTGGAAAGACATTCTGTTACTGGATTAGAAGACAATATTATTAAAATGTTTATATTACTCAAAGTAATCTACATATTTAAAGTCATCTCTAGAAAAACCCAGAGGCATTTTTTTTACAGAAATAAATAAAATAATTCTACATAGAGGAAAAATGAACAAGAATTTCCAATCTTGAAAACAAAATAACAAAGCTGGAGACATCAAATATCCTGATTTAAATATATATTACAAAGCTACAGCAAATGAAACAGTATCACATGGGCATGTAGATATTCATATATAAAAATGGGTCAGAAATTACTTCATGCATATAAGGTCAACTGATCATCAATAAGGATGTTAAGAAGACACAGCAAGGAACAGTCTTTTTAAACAAATAGTGTTGGAGAAATTTGAAATCCACATGCAAAAGAACAAAATTGAACCCTTATACTCTACATAAAAATCACCACTAAAAGATTAAAGACTTAATTATAAGAACTGAAAATGTGCGGTTCTTAGAAAAAATATAGAGGAATACTTCAAGAATTGTCTTGGCAATGATTTCATGAATAAGACATTAAAAGCACAGGCAACGACAAATAAAATGGGACTACATCAAACTAAAAGGCATCTGCACAGCAAAAAGTAAAATAAAATAAAATAAACTAGAGGGAGTGTAAAGTAAATGTGTATAGAAAGGACAAACCATCTGCAGATCATATGCCTGATAAGGGGTTAATCTCCAAAACATAGAGTTTACAATTACAACTCAATAATAACAACAACAGCAAAACCTTCATAGAATGATTAAAAATGGACTGAGGACTTGGACAGATACTTTTGCTTAGGCACACAAATAGCCAGCAGATAAACAGATATAAGATAAAAATTCCGGAACTTGAAAAAAAGGCTTTCAAATTAACACTATCACAACACAAACAAAAAGAATACAGAGAAGGGAGCAAAGTCTCCAAGAAATGTGGGATTATGTAAAATGTTTAAAACTAAAGCTCATAGGTGACCTGAGGAAGAAGAGTGAACAACGGATTTAGAAAATCTATTTGAGGAAAAAATTTAGGAAAACTTCCCTGGCCTTGCCAGAGATTTAAACATCCAGGTATGCAAAGCCCAAGGAAATCCTGAAAGATTCATCACAAAAATATTATCCTCAAGGCATATAGTCATTAGATTTTGCAAAATCAATGTGAAGAAGATTAGTCTGAGAGCATTGAAACAAAAGTATCAAATAATTTATAAAAAGCAGACTACCAGATTAACAGCAGACTTCTCAGCAGAAACTTTACAAACCAGAAGGGATGGAAGGCCTATCATCAAATTCCTCAAGCAGAGTAACTGTCAGTAAAAGATTTTATATTCCACAAAATGAAGTGTTATAAATGAAAGAGAAATATACACTATCTCAGACAAGCAAATGCTGAGCGAATATGCCACCACTAGACTGACTCTAGAAAAACAAAAACTCAAAGGAATTCTAACCATTGAAACAAAAGATAAAGATGTAGCAGAAGAGAAACACTGAAAATTTTGAAATTCGCCGAATGTAAACAATGGAGAAAATAAAGGAACCTGGTAAAAAAATCAAAATAATTAATGGAACAGTACCTTATATGTCTTTACTAAGATTTAAAGGTGATTGTCTGAAGTCTTATCTAAAATATATTAATTGACAGAATGAATTAAACACACACAATCCAAACATCTGCTGCTTTCAACAGACTGACTTATCAAATAAAGACTCTTATAGACTAAAGGTAAAAGAGTGAAAAAATTTTCCATGCAAATAAAAACGAGCAATAAATAAATAAATAAAATATGAGCAAATAATAATACTAAATAAAAAACTGAATACTAGCAAACCAAATAATAACTATTCTCATACCAGATAAAACAGACTTTAAGTTAACAAACGTGAATAAAGACAAAATCATTATATAATTAATACAGTATCAATCCAACAATAAGATATAAAAATTGTAAACATATATGCACCCAACAGCAAACTCCCAGTGTTATAAAACATATTTTATTAGAACTAAGAAAAAAGATAGACAGTAATGCAATAATAATGGGATATTTCAACGCTCCACTGACAGCAACAGAGAACTCATCAAGGCAAAAGTCAACAAAAAGTTGGAGTTAAACTGGATTCTAGAGCAAATGAACCTAACATATCTAGAGAATATTATACAATAAGAATACAGAATACAAATTTTTCTCATCAGTACATGGAACGTTCTCCAAGTTAGATCATATGATAGGCCATACATTAAATTTCAATATCCAAAAAATTCAAAATTATTAATATATCAAGCACATACTCAGATCACAGTGGTATAAAACTAAAAATCAAATCCAAGAGGAACTATCAAAACCAATCAAATACATGAAAATTAAACAAATCTCTCCTAAATGATCTGTGAGTTAACTTTGAAATCAAACTGGAAACCTTAAAAATGTCTTAAAATGAATGTCAACAATAACACGTTATTAAAACCTCTGTAATACACCATAAACTGTGACTGTAGAAAAATTTATATGCTTAATGCCTACCTTAAAAAAAACCTGAAAAGTCACATATCGAGAACATAACATCACCTCACAAGG
>NW_007129560.1:0-744 GCF_000164805.1 Carlito syrichta
TCAAAAAATCAGCCGGGCATGGTAGCGCGCGCCTGTAATTCCGGGCTACTCGGAAGGGCTGAGGCGGAAGGATCGCCGGAGCCCAGCAGGTGAGGCTGCGGTGGGCCAGGAGCAGCCACTGCACTCCAGTCTGGGCGACAGAGTGAGACTCCAACTCAAAAAAAAAAAAGAAATATACGACTAAACTATAGACAACATCGTAGTGGTGAGGAAAATTCTCTGGATGGGTCAGGGATTCAGTTAAGAATGAATACAAAGACCAAGGGTATTATAGTACACCATTGTAGACATTATTCACATAGTACACTTAGGCTACTCTACATTTATTTAAAACGTTTTGCTCTCTTCAATGTAAATTATTTTTACCTTACTGCTAGTTTTTACTATGCATTTTGAACTTTCTAACTTTAGTAATAATACTTAGCTTAAATCACAAACATATTGTACAGTTGTACAAAAACATTTTCTTTCTCTATATCCCTATTCCTAAACTTTTCTTTATTTTTATTATTTTACTTTTTAAACTCTGTGTTAAAAATTATTAGCCTAGGCCTACACAGGATCAACAACCTGATAAAAACAAAATACACAATACATTATTTTCCTCCTCTGTATCTTGTCCCACAGGAAGTTCCTCAGGGGCAATTAACATACGTGGAGCTGTCATCTTCTGTGATAACAACACCTTTTCTTGGAATATTTCTTGAAGAAACTGCTGACATTATTTTAAGTTAATTTAGAAAA
>NW_007129561.1:0-6141 GCF_000164805.1 Carlito syrichta
CACACACACACACACACACATACACACACATTCATACACATGTGCACGCAGAACTCTTGAGGTTTTGGGCCTCTGACCAATGCAATTACAGCAGGTTAATTTTATATTAAAGGGACAGAATACTTTTCTCATGAACTAATTTCCTTTAATAGAAACCATATGTGGAGAGAGACTTTCTCATTATTTAATGAGATCCATGAGAAGGGTCATCCATGGAATGGTGGCTCCTGAAACTCTTAGCAGTTGCGAGGGTACCCCAGTGGCTGCTTTTCATCCCTCTATCACAGATACGGTTGTTCTGGCCAGGAGTCTCCAAATATATTATTTTATCAATAATACTGGTTACTCTAAAGTCCCAAGGAACAACCTGACTGGGTGGTTCACTGCTGTTTTTACTCAAAGAGTGACCAAAGAGCTTCCTACAGATCCACCATGCTGCTTTTCACTGCACTGCCCATGTATACCAACGGGGCCTCAGTGCTCTGTGTGAATGGGAGACCATTCCTGGATACAGGAAGATACTGGAAGCTGATAGCATTGGAAGGAAGGGAGGTGTCTATAGCACTTGAGTCAAAGTTGGCACAGATAATGATATTGCAGACATGCTGCTCACTAGAGTGGAAGACACTGGAGAAACCATGATAGGACGTCATGTCAAAACAGGGGACTGGGAAGACAGGATCCCTGCTGTTGCCCACTGGGTGTCCCAAATTTGAACTAATGACTACTTTCAAGCCTAATGGTGGTTAAAAGTTGAAGTGGGACTGTAGAAAATAAATGTGGGTGAGCAGATACAGATGATGACTTTTCAGCGTGCCACTACATGGTACATAAATTTAGATTGAGAAAATAGAAGTGTGCTCATCCTGAAGCTGAGGGTGGATCTGAAAGTAGAAGTCTTAGAAAGAGGAGTGGTGTTTATGTAATGACCCCAGGGTCTGATGTGGGCTGTGAAGTTCAAGTGAGATGTGTTAGCTGAGATGTTAGAAATGAATCTTGCCAGGCGTGGTGGCTCAAGCCTGTAATCCCAGCACGTGGGAGGTGGTGGTGAGAGGATTGCCTGAATCCAGGGGTTTGAGAACAGCCCAGGCAACTTGGCAAGTCTTCATCTTTACAATAAATCAAAAAATTAGCCAGGAGTGGTGGAGCATGATTGTATTTCCAGCTTCTTGGAAGGCTGAGGTGGAAGGATCGCTTGAACCCAGCAGGTCGACGCTGCGGTGGCCATGAGCATGCCACTGCACTCCAGCCTGGGCAACACAGTGAGACTCCAACTCAAAAAAAAAAGAAATGAATCTTGAAGAATTGATAGGCTTTCCAGGGGGTAACAGAGGTCATTGTGGAATGGACTGGATGAGGGCTGAGGAAGGAAAAATGATGGGAATCTAGATGCATGGATATCTGAGACTTCTCAGGAGTAAGAGTTTTTTTTTTAAACCTTTAATTTTTTATTTTAAAATTGTGGAGTGCAATTCAGGGTTAGGTATACAAATATTCATTGTGCAGGTACCCTTGTTGATGAGGTGTACCCCCCTTTCCCCAGGCAGATTCCCACTACTACCAATCCCACCTCCCTGCCCACCTCAACTCCCCGCAGTTTCTGCTACTGTCAATCCTTTTCTTATAGTATTAAGATAGTTGTTCAAGGTCCACTTATGAGTAAGGAGGGAGACTTTGAGAAGGGTATGGGGCTAGGAGTAGAGGGTCAATCAGGTTAGGACATGTGGCAGCCAGGAAGGCCAAGTCAGTGGTGCCAGGAGGAGCTGGGACCTGAAAAGTGTTAGTAACCAACAACCAGGTCTTCCCACCAGGTTAAGAGAAAGAAAGGACAGGCTTGGGGGTGGGGGTGGAGGGGGCTGCAGTTTTTCATGATTTGTGTTTTATTCCCTGTCTTATCCTGAAAGATTTTGCTTCTTTTCAACACATTGTTCTTCCACAAAGAACCTAAATCTTTCTACATAGCCATAAAGGGACATTTGATATGTGGGGGGCAGCTAACCTCTATCCCACAACGGTTGCATTGGAGACAGTGACAGTCATATTAGTGGCACAGATATCATCCTTGGCAGGGCCTATGACCGGCAGCTTTGGGTGAAGAGCTACTTGGTAGAATATCTCATAATTTGTCTCCTGCAACTCCTTAACTCAGCATCAACAACATCAGCAAGCCTAAAAAGCTGGAGACTCCAGCCGTGCCTTGGTGGACTTCTCCAGAGGCAAGGAGAAGCTTGAGGCTGGGTCCCGGGAGTATGGTTGGATCCATTCCAAGAGGTGGGACATCTCCAGCAGAGTTGCGTGCATTGAGATCCGTATGTTTTCCCAGGAGCTCATTGGAGACACCTGGGCCTTCTCACTCAAGTTTTTTGAGTATGAGCAAGGGAGGTTTCCCTCCAAAATCCCAGGACAGCCCCCAGAGAAAGTGAGTTCTCCCTGGGTGCCTAAGGGCCTAGATGTCAATGACACTTCCTCTTTGCAAGGATAGGTTCTTTAGGTTCTTTTTTTTTTTTTACCTCCCGCTCCTTTTTCTCAACCCAAGCCTCCACTTTCATCACCTTTTCAGGCCCTTCCTGGGCCCTCCCCTTGTTCTTCTTGGGGATCCTGGATGGTATCAGTTTCATAAGACTGACAACCGGGTCGGGGAGAAAAGCAAGAGGGTATGCTTGTGGCTGAGAGGAGGGATCCTTACCGAGCTCACGAGTTCATACGTAACTCTGGTTTCTTCTTCGGGGCTTGACCTCAGACACCGAACAAAGGGTCCCCAGAGAGGAGCCCGTGGCCTGTGGGAGAGGAAGCTGCCTCTTCCGGGCGATGTAAAGGTTTGGTAGTGGAGGCACAAGGATCCAGGCGCAGGTTGTTCAGAGCGGGGGACAGTCCAGGGGCTTGCATAGGAGCCTTCGGGCGGCCCAGGCCAGGAGGGGGAGCCTGGTAGAACAGGGGAACCGGGGGGCACCTAAGACGGGCCCGGAAAGCCAATTTAGTAGAAAGTTGCCCAGGGAGAGCTGGTTGTGCGGCCTGTGATCTCGAGAAAAGGATAAGACAAGGAGGCAAGTCTCCTCAGCGACCAACTCTCTCTCAGCCAAGCACACACTGGCCAGCCCTGGGCCTGTGACGTCTCAATGGAACTGGTGGCTGAGATGGGGCACACCAGGGAGGGCGCGTGGGCCCAGCCAAGTACGCCAAGAAGAGGCGACAACCGGCAACGCGCGAGGACCCGCCAACCACCGCTGCGCGTGGGCATTCTGGCGCCTGAGACTTTCTGCTGCTGCTCTCAGATGACCGGCACTAGGTGTGCCACTATGTGAGGATGGTGGTGTCTGCTCGGCTTGGGCACCCAGTGGCTGTGTGGGGGGTCCCAGGACCAAAGCCCGCTCAAACTCAGCTAGGTAATAACCCAGGACCTGCCAGTCTCCTCTAGGACCTTTCTCATCTCCACGGCAGTCCTGGGAGCCAGGGTCATGGGCAGTCCTGGTAGCCAGGGTCATGGGTTAAGCTGCGATGGTTATGCACCCTATGACATCCCTCCCCATAAGGCAGGGTTGCTTCATTACTTTTTACAAATTGATATAACCATTTAAGCTTTATTATGTCTTTTCAGCGATGCATGTGGTAGAAGTCCAGCCAGGCTTTGGATCCTTGCTGTGTGATTCCAGAGCTCTTGTTCTGGCCTGGGTGCTCCCCTTATCGCGTACCCATCATGTGTTATTTATTTGCTTATTTATTTTTTCTGTAGTCTTTTGCATACTATGATGAGCTCATGAATGTCTAGGAGGAGGTTTTCACTTCAATTCCTAAGCCAGTCTCGTCAGAAAGAGAACTGTCAGCCTAGCGTCACACCACATTTCTTTTCTCATTCAACCTTGCAGTCCAGGTTGTCTATTTTATCTACTTTGAATGGTATAAATATTATATATATTATACACTAAATCCATTTTTGGTCTATCCTGACAAATTCACTGGTGGACTAATCTGTGTGAATAAGAAGCCAGTTTCTTTGGCCTTCCTGTAATATTGTCTAGAAAGCAAATACATCATTTATTTGCAAGTTAATAGTACAGAAATGCATTGGATGAAAATATGATCAACACAATTTGGTCACTGTGAGCATGCCATCTAGGTCCACTCTTGCTCACACATTATTTTCAACTAAATATGGCTCGATATTCTTATGCCCAAAAGAAGAAACATTAACACTTGTATGTCAGGGCAAGGAAAACATATTATCCTCCTAAGAGTTGGAAGCTTCTGCATGACAAAAGAGATTTAGAAAATCATCTGCAAGTCTTCATCTACTTTAAATCTTGTTTCTTTGGGTTATTTCATTGGCTTCTTTTTTCTCATGGGCTGTTGTTTTACCAGACAAATGACATGCAAAACCAAAAGTCAAAGACCACGAGTCAGAGATCAGTAAAAATATTTTTGCATGTTTTCTTACTTTTTAAAATGTCTATTTAACAATAACACTGACATAATTAACATACTATAAAATTGTTTATTGGCATATACTCATAATATTTCTTTAATAGAGGATTTGAAACTTCCATCCCCAACAAGGCTGGAGTTGTCAAGACACAAAACGTTTTGCTCAGATCCAAATCTTATTTGAAAAGATGAGAAATATAAGATCTTTCTAACCTTTCCAGGAACAGAAATGGTTTAAAATCATGACATTTAACAATAGTTCCTTGATATCATTTAAGGATATTTCAATAAGCAACCATCTCTTGATTTTGTTTGTTTGAAGAAAAAAATAGCTGGAACAAATGTTGGATCCAAATTTACTATAGGAACTCTGAAAACACATGATCATGTCTTTTTGAAAACAATAAGTTACAGTCATGTTATTATTTGAGCAATCAATCACTAAGGATTTAGAATATGGCAATTTCTAAAGGGAAAATTATACCTATCCCACGTAGTTGATTTAAATTCAGTAATTAGCATGAATGTTTAAGTGCTATTAAAATGTTTTATGCTTTCTTGTAATTTTTTCTTGTTGTTATATAGTTTTTAATAATATTGTTTATGTTAGTACCTTTTATTTTACTGTTTTAGAAACCAGACTATTTTCCAATAGCTCGTGGAAAAGAATGGTCGTTTTTGTGACACTTGGGAATGAAGCCATAGATATTTCCCAATACCTATCACTCTACAATATATCCAGCAACTAATTCGCTCACGTATTTTTTTCTTTGGATTTTGTTGAGGGCCTACATTCAACCAGGGGCTGTACTTCAGATTTTGACAAATATTTTCCAGTTTTTTAGATTTTTTGCTGTGTGGTCCATATACAGTTTCTGTTGCTCCTTCTCTTCCTTCTCATCCCTGTTTTTCTCTTCCTCTTCTCACTTTTCCCTTTTCTTTTTCTTCAAGACCCTTTCAATGTGTAAGAATCATTCTTAGTTCACAGGTCATACAAAATGATCTGTGGACTTATCCTTGCCATTCTCTGATCTAACAGCTTTGACTAAGTCAATTTAAAAATTTGTATTTTATTATAGAGGTGTGGACTACACAATTAGGCTGCATACAGATGAAATTTGAGCCTTCAACTGGTCCTCACTTCATCTGGTTTGCACCAGGTGCTCTTTGTGTTGTTATGTGCCACCCTCCCTACCTCTCTCCCTCCTTCCCTTGGTAGTACCCAATAGCTGCCAATCCCTCTTTTATGCTCATGTGAGTAATGTTTAGATTCCACTTATGAGTGAAAATATGTGGTATTCAGTTGTTTGTTTCTTTGATTGATCACTAAGTATGTTCTTCTTTATGGCTGCATGTATATGTATATGCACATGTATATGGCTCCATCATGTATATGTGCCACATTTTTTCTTATCCAGTCTACTTTTGATGGAAAGTGTTGGTTTCATGTTTTTGCTGTTGTGAATAGTACAGCTGTAAACATGCATGTGAGGTGTCTTTTTTGTAGAACGATTTAAGTTCCTTTGGGCATATTTCCAGGAGAAGGATTGCTGAATCCTATGGCAGGTCAATATTTAGTTCTCTTAGGAATTGCCACTGCTTTCCATAGAGGCTGAACTAGGTTGCACTCCCACCAACAGTGGAGTAGTATTTGTTTTTCTCCACAGTCTGCCAGCAGCTGTTGTTTTTTGATCAATTAATGATGACCATCCTTACTGGAGG
>NW_007129562.1:0-825 GCF_000164805.1 Carlito syrichta
AGACGGGCCCGGAAAGCCAATTTAGTAGAAAGTTGCCCAGGGAGAGCTGGTTGTGCGGCCTGTGATCTCGAGAAAAGAATAAGACAAGGAGGCAAGTCTCCTCAGCGACCAACTCCTCTCTCAGCCAAGCACACACTGGCCAGCCCTGGGCCTGTGACGTCTCAATGGAACTGGTGGCTGAGATGGGGCACACCAGGGAGGGCGCGTGGGCCCAGCCAAGTACGCCAAGAAGAGGCGACAACCGGCAACGCGCGAGGACCCGCCAACCACCGCTGCGCGTGGGCATTCTGGCGCCTGAGACTTTCTGCTGCTGCTCTCAGATGACCGGCACTAGGTGTGCCACTATGTGAGGATGGTGGTGTCTGCTCGGCTTGGGCACCCAGTGGCTGTGGGGGGGGTCCCAGGACCAAAGCCCGCTCAAACTCAGCTAGGTAATAACCCAGGACCTGCCAGTCTCCTCTAGGACCTTTCTCATCTCCACGGCAGTCCTGGGAGCCAGGGTCATGGGTTAAGCTGCGATGGTTATGCACCCTATGACATCCCTCCCCATAAGGCAGGGTTGCTTCATTACTTTTTACAAATTGATATAACCATTTAAGCTTTATTATGTCTTTTCAGCGATGCATGTGGTAGAAGTCCAGCCAGGCTTTGGATCCTTGCTGTGTGATTCCAGAGCTCTTGTTCTGGCCTGGGTGCTCCCCTTATTGCGTACCCATCATGTGTTATTTATTTGCTTATTTATTTTTTCTGTAGTCTTTTGTATACTATGATGAGCTCATGAATGTCTAGGAGGAGGTTTTCACTTTCAATTCCTAAGCCAGTCTC
>NW_007129563.1:0-4943 GCF_000164805.1 Carlito syrichta
CTCAGCCAAGCACACACTGGCCAGCCCTGGGCCTGTGACGTCTCAATGGAACTGGTGGCTGAGATGGGGCACACCAGGGAGGGCGCGTGGGCCCAGCCAAGTACGCCAAGAAGAGGCGACAACCGGCAACGCGCGAGGACCCGCCAACCACCGCTGCGCGTGGGCATTCTGGCGCCTGAGACTTTCTGCTGCTGCTCTCAGATGACCGGCACTAGGTGTGCCACTATGTGAGGATGGTGGTGTCTGCTCGGCTTGGGCACCCAGTGGCTGTGTGGGGGGTCCCAGGACCAAAGCCCGCTCAAACTCAGCTAGGTAATAACCCAGGACCTGCCAGTCTCCTCTAGGACCTTTCTCATCTCCACGGCAGTCCTGGGAGCCAGGGTCATGGGCAGTCCTGGTAGCCAGGGTCATGGGTTAAGCTGCGATGGTTATGCACCCTATGACATCCCTCCCCATAAGGCAGGGTTGCTTCATTTCTTTTTACAAATTGATAAAATCATTTAAGCTTTATTATGTCTTTTCAGCGATGCATGTGGTAGAAGTCCAGCCAGGCTTTGGATCCTTGCTGTGTGATTCCAGAGCTCTTGTTCTGGCCTGGGTGCTCCCCTTATCGCGTACCCATCATGTGTTATTTATTTGCTTATTTATTTTTTCTGTAGTCTTTTGTATACTATGATGAGCTCATGAATGTCTAGGAGGAGGTTTTCACTTCAATTCCTAAGCCAGTCTCGTCAGAAAGAGAACTGTCAGCCTAGCGTCACACCACATTTCTTTTCTCATTCAACCTTGCAGTCCAGGTTGTCTATTTTATCTACTTTGAATGGTATAAATATTATATATATTATACACTAAATCCATTTTTGGTCTATCCTGACAAATTCACTGGTGGACTAATCTGTGTGAATAAGAAGCCAGTTTCTTTGGCCTTCCTGTAATATTGTCTAGAAAGCAAATACATCATTTATTTGCAAGTTAATAGTACAGAAATGCATTGGATGAAAATATGATCAACACAATTTGGTCACTGTGAGCATGCCATCTAGGTCCACTCTTGCTCACACATTATTTTCAACTAAATATGGCTCGATATTCTTATGCCCAAAAGAAGAAACATTAACACTTGTATGTCAGGGCAAGGAAAACATATTATCCTCCTAAGAGTTGGAAGCTTCTGCATGACAAAAGAGATTTAGAAAATCATCTGCATGTCTTCATCTACTTTAAATCTTGTTTCTTTGGGTTATTTCATTGGCTTCTTTTTTTCTCTTGGGCTGTTGTTTACCAGACAAATGACATGCAAAACCAAAAGTCAAAGACCACGAGTCAGAGATCAGTAAAAATATTTTTGCATGTTTTCTTACTTTTTAAAATGTCTATTTAACAATAACACTGACATAATTAACATACTATAAAATTGTTTATTGGCATATACTCATAATATTTCTTTAATAGAGGATTTGAAACTTCCATCCCCAACAAGGCTGGAGTTGTCAAGACACAAAACGTTTTGCTCAGATCCAAATCTTATTTGAAAAGATGAGAAATATAAGATCTTTCTAACCTTTCCAGGAACAGAAATGGTTTAAAATCATGACATTTAACAATAGTTCCTTGATATCATTTAAGGATATTTCAATAAGCAACCATCTCTTGATTTTGTTTGTTTGAAGAAAAAAATAGCTGGAACAAATGTTGGATCCAAATTTACTATAGGAACTCTGAAAACACATGATCATGTCTTTTTGAAAACAATAAGTTACAATCATGTTATTATTTGAGCAATCAATCACTAAGGATTTAGAATATGGCAATTTCTAAAGGGAAAATTATACCTATCCCACGTAGTTGATTTAAATTCAGTAATTAGCATGAATGTTTAAGTGCTATTAAAATGTTTTATGCTTTCTTGTAATTTTTTCTTGTTGTTATATAGTTTTTAATAATATTGTTTATGTTAGTACCTTTTATTTTACAGTTTTAGAAACCAGACTATTTTCCAATAGCTCGTGGAAAAGAATGGTCGTTTTGTGACACTTGGGAATGAAGCCATAGATATTTCCCAATACCTATCACTCTACAATATATCCAGCAACTAATTCGCTCACGTATTTTTTTCTTTGGATTTTGTTGAGGGCCTACATTCAACCAGGGGCTGTACTTCAGATTTTGACAAATATTTTCCAGTTTTTTAGATTTTTTGCTGTGTGGTCCATATACAGTTTCTGTTGCTCCTTCTCTTCCTTCTCATCCCTGTTTTTCTCTTCCTCTTCTCACTTTTCCCTTTTCTTTTTCTTCAAGACCCTTTTCAATGTGTAAGAATCATTCTTAGTTCACAGGTCATACAAAATGATCTGTGGACTTATCCTTGCCATTCTCTGATCTAACAGCTTTGACTAAGTCAATTTAAAAATTTTTATTTTATTATAGAGGTGTGGACTACACAATTAGGTGGCATACAGATGAAATTTGAACCTTCAACTGGTCCTCACTTCATCTGGTTTGCACCAGGTGCTCTTTGTGTTGTTATGTGCCACCCTCCCTACCTCTCTCCCTCCTTCCCTTGGTAGTACCCAATAGCTGCCAATCCCTTTTATGCTAATGTGAGTAATGTTTGGATTCCACTTATGAGTGAGAATATGTGGTATTCAGTTCTTTGGTTCTTTGATTGATCACTAAGTATGATGGTCTCTGACTCATCCAATTGGCAAAGCTTATGATTTTGTTCTTCTTTATGGCTGCATGTATATGTATATGCACATGTATATGGCTCCATCATGTATATGTGCCACATTTTTTCTTATCCAGTCTACTTTTGATGGAAAGTGTTGGTTTCATGTTTTTGCTGTTGTGAATAGTACAGCTGTAAACATGCATGTGAGGTGTCTTTTTTGTAGAACGATTTAAGTTCCTTTGGGCATATTTCCAGGAGAAGGATTGCTGAATCCTATGGCAGGTCAATATTTAGTTCTCTTAGGAATTGCCACTGCTTTCCATAGAGGCTGAACTAGGTTGCACTCCCACCAACAGTGGAGTAGTATTTGTTTTTCTCCACAGTCTGCCAGCAGCTGTTGTTTTTTGATCAATTAATGATGACCATCCTTACTGGAGGTTGGTGGCATCCCATTTGCGTTTCTCTGATGATTAGTGAGGCTGAGAATTTTTTCATGTATCAGTTAGCTGCTTGTATAGCTTCTTTTGAAAAATGTCTATTCGTGTCCTGTGCCCATTTTTTAATAGGGTTTTTTTTTTTCTTTTTTTCTTTTTTCTTTCAGTACATCTGGGTTCCTTGCAGATCCTGGATGTTAGGTCTTCATCAGATACACAGTTAGCAAATCTTTTTTCCCATCTGTGATTGTCTCTCCACTCCTTTAATGGTTTCTTTTACTCTGCAAAAGCTTCTCAATTTGATGAAGTCCCACTTGTCTATCTTAGTTTTTATTGCATTCACTTTTGGGGACTTGGAGAAAAATTTGTTGCCTACTTTGATGTACATAAGAGTGCTTGCTATGTTTTCTTATATGTTTCTTATATTCTGAGATTTTATGTTTACGTCATTTATCCATTTTGAGTTGATTTGTGTGTATAGTGTTAAGAAGGGTTCAGTTTTATTTACATGAAGAAGAATGTAGACAGCCCATTTTTCCAGCATTATTTTCTAAATATGGTCTTCTTTTTCCAGAGATTGCTATTGGTGGCTTTCTCAAGGATGCATTGGTTGAAAGGCCATGTTTTGGCTTCCAGAATCTCTGTCCTGTTCCATTGATCTATGTACCTATTCTTGTACCAATACCAGACTCCTTTATTTACTTAGTCTTGTAACAATGTTAAAACTCTGGAAGTTGATGCCTCCCACATAGTTCCTTTTGCTGAGGATAGTTTTGGTTATTCATGTTCTTTTTTTTTTCCAAATGAATTTCTGTATTGTCATTTACAGGTTGGGGAAAAATGATGTTGGTAATTTTTTTTTTTTTTTTTGAGTTGGAGTCTCACTCTGTCGCCCAGACTGGAGTGCAGTGGCCGCTCCCGGCCACCGCAGCCTCGACCTGCTGGGCTCCGGCGATCTTTCCACCTCAGCCTTCCAAGTAGCCAGAATTACAGGCATGCACTACCATGCCCGGCTGATTTTTTTTATTTATTGTAGAGATGAGGTCTCGCTGCCCAAGCGGGTCTCGAACCTGCGGGCTCAGGCAATCCACTCACCTCAGCCTCCCAAGGCACGGGATTACAGGCTGAGCCACCGAGCCCGGCGATGTTGGTAATTTGATGTGTATTGTATTGAATCTGTAGATTGCTTTAGATAGGATGGACATCTTGACAATATTGATTCTTTCAATTTATGAGCAAGAAATGTTTTTCCATTTTTTTGTGTCATCTTCGATTTCTTTGAGCAGAGTTTTGTAGTTCTCATAAAGATCTTGAGTAAATCAATTATTTGAATTAATTATTTGTCTTCCCAATTCTGTCCTTACTCTGTTGCAGTCTCTACTCAGCAAGACATGCAGAAGATCTCCCCAACCAGAAGTCAGATCATATCATTCAAACTTCTTCAATAGATTACACTCTGCAAAAGCCAAAAACCTAAAAATGCCTCTAAAACCCTAAGAATCTGAGTCCTCGATTTTCTTTCTGATTTCACTGTCTTCTTTTTCTCACCTCACTAAGCCTCTTGTTTCCCAACACACAAAGGTACTTTCTGTTTTCTGAATACTCTGTGACTGTTTTTGCCTCATGGCCTTCCCATCTGGTTGTTTCCTCTGCCTGAAACACTAATTACCCAGATATGCACAGTGCTGTCTCTTAGAACCCTTTTATGTTTCCTTTTAAATTTCACCTTCACTATAATTACAAAGTGCAACCTCCCTCCACCAATTAATATTCTTCATCCCCCCTTTCTGCATTCCATGTCTTTCTACTACTTATCCTACATGCTATTTATTTTTCCC
>NW_007129564.1:0-5299 GCF_000164805.1 Carlito syrichta
GATCTTGAAAAGATAGAAAACCACTAACTGATAGGAATGAAAGAGGATGAGATACCCACAATTGTTGAGGTAAACTTCATCTTTCCTCTGTCTGTAACTGACAGAACAAATTGAGTAGCAATATAGTAATTACACAGAATATTTGTAAAACACTATCAATGAAGTTGATATAATTTAGAGAATACCCTCTTCAACAATAGCATACACACTTTTAAAGTATCCATGAAACATTTGCCAGGATAGACCATACTTTGGGCCATGAAACAAATGTAAATATATTTTAATATATTCAAGCAATATAAAGTATATTTTTTGACTACAATGAATTTATGAAGCAAAAATCAATAATCAAAAAGTATATTAAAATTTATATGTATCAAACAACATAAGTTTCAATAAACCATATGTCAAAAAGAGATCACAAAAATATTCAGGAATTATTTGGAATTGAACAAATGGAAAAAAATACAAACTATGTGGGACAAAGCTCAAGCAATTTTTAGACTTAAAAGGTCAATGGAAATCAGACTAGTTTCCAGCTTAATAAACTAGGAAATAATAGTGATTTAATTTAAAAGAAAAACGCTGGAGATGTAGATAAATAGAGAAAATAAAGTTCAGAAATTGACCCAACTTTTGATCTCTAAAGGGATTTCAGTCTCTGCAACACATGGTGCTGAGAACATTGGACATCTTATTATATATCTTGCTCTACTATTTCTAATCATATACACCCAAGACACTATAGACATAAGTTTACACTCTAAAGCTATAAGGTTTTTAGAGAAATACACTGAAAACCCAGAAAAGACAAAAATCTGGGGGTAGAATTTTAAAAAATTAAAAACATACAAAATTGCATCAAAGCTAAAACAATTCACTTTTTAAAAGATACTTTTAAAAACTCAGAAGAAAAGAACTGAAATTCATTACATGTTAACATGCTCTCAATAATTTTTAAAAATATTTATAAAAAGTGGGCAGAGACTTGATTTTTCATTTATTTTTTGTTTTTAGATTTTTATAGACCATTTACTGAAGAAGAGTTATGGGTTGAAGATAAGCATACAAAAAGAAAAATTTTTTGACATTATTAGCCATTAGTAAGATTCAAATTATTTATGAAAAATAAAAATACAGTAACTTTTTATTAAGAATTAGAGAAGAAATGAAAAAGGAAAATTGATATATGCACACATGGAAGCTAAATTCTAATAAAATATCTATCATACTGAATTCAGAAATAAATTTAAAATAATAATATTACTAACCAAGAATGGGATCATTTCTGAAAGCAATGGTTGCTTAACATTAGAACAAGAAAGTCTAAAAAAAATTGACTATCAAAAATATGCAAGCCAAAGCCATAGAGGTGACAATTTTAAAGTACTGAAAAAAACAATGCATTATGACACTGAGAAATTAATGGAGAATGACACGTCCCTAGATAAAGAAAAATCACTTGTTACAATTCAGTACTGCTTCTTGATTTAAAGCACTAAGCAAACTAACACTAGAAAGAAAATTCTTTGATATGATAAGGAAGTCTAGAAAAGAAATATGGAAATTAAGTTAACTGTGAACTGGTAGGAGAGGCTTCTGAAAATTCAAGAGTGCAATTAAGATTTCTGTGGTCATTCCTCCTCTTCCACATTTTGAACCCTCTAGCCAGTTAAATACAATGAACAGACAGTATAAATTTCAGATTAGGAAAAACAATATTTATAGATAATATATGAAATGTTTACATAAAAATTCAATGAATATATTGAAAAAATGGAATTACAAAAAGTGCCATGCATATAAAAACATTAAATAAACAGTTGTGCTCCTGAATGCCATATGCAAATTAAAAGTTTTGATGAAAATGACATCATTCTGTAAAGCAAAATACTATATGACAATAAGGTATAACTCTAAGAAAATATGTCTGCGTACTGGCAAATGTCTTCAGCCATAAGAATTCACTGTGGCACAAGAGCACATGATACAATTTCAATGGGTATGTACTCTGGAGTATGAAGCTATTGTTTCATGCTGCACTTGCTGTTGCAGTAGGTCTGTTGACAGTCCTCCTGGTCTAGTGACTCTGTGGAATTGCATTTCAGCATCTCTGCTTCAATTTCATACTGCTCTTTCCTTCTTTCATCATCTCATGTAATTTCTCTGATGAATTGGATTGGTTTGAATGTCTATTCAACTGAGTGTGCCTATTGTTCAGAGTTCCATAAAGATATATATAAGGATCATTACCATTTAATAAATTTTTTGCTAGGATTCAGGAGACTTTAGATCATTTTATTTAAACAGAGTAACAACTATATATAATAAGTATAGCTAGTATCTTTCATTTTTATATTTTTTTAATTTGGGAAACTGATGCTTGTAGTCATTAAATAAAAGTGCCAAAGTCAAACATCTAGTGTGTGGTGGAGTATGGATGAGACCAATGTCCTTGCTCTTAGTTCTCTGCACATGTTCTAAATCACTGCCTTTCACCATTCCTGTCTCTACAAAGTTGCATTAACATAGAGTATAGTTTCCTCTTCTAAAAAATTTGAGGTGATGAAATCAAATCACAATGTTTTCACAAGAACTTTCTGTTGCCAATTTGTTTTGAAGTGTCATAGGGACAACAAAGATTTAGAGTACTGCTCAGGAATGGGTTGTGATGAGCAAAACAGAAACTTTATTTCTACTTTACTATTGAATGAACAGTGCATATTCAGGATCAGGAACTCCAGGCCCAGCTAACAAAGAACGCATGGTCAAAGCCATTTTTACATTTCCTATCAATGCAGATGCAGTAGCACAAAAGGAGAACCTCTAGAAAAATTTATATTCTCTCAAAACTCTTATTTGATTTGGTACCTCGAAGTATTGCTTCTAAAAACAGATAAGAAGTACAGAGACCCTGAATTCCTAGGAAAAGGAAAGAAAATAAGCTATGAAACAACATATTAGTAATGAACCTCACTTCAAAAAGAAGAAATCTTAAAAACATATGGCCAGGCACATGTGGCACATCCTACTGCCCTGCTATGATGGAAAGCCTCCATTAATCAATGAGTGATAACTACTTAAGGGAAAGGAAGACTGAGTGTAGGAAGATTTGAATTAAGAGTGAACTGATTCAGAAGGACTGGGGAAGATGCAGCTGAGCCAGTCAGACTATGCGAGTTCCAGTGTGAGTGAGTGAGTGTATGGACAATTTTGTGTATGTATCAGTGAGTAGTGTGTAAGTGAGTGGCTGAGTGAGGACTCAGGAAAAAGTGGCCAGGGTTCTCCTGGTGAAGTGGCTGGTGCCACAATGGCTCTGCTTGGTCACTAGCACTCTCTGCAGTGCAGAAACTGAGTGCCATTAAAAAAAACTTACAAAGCCCTTCTCAAAAGCTGCCAGGAAAGACTACCAACTCCAAGTTCTGCCCCTTCACTGCAGCACATGGCAGCAGGGGCTACAGAGGAAGCACAGTGAGGGAGCCCAGAGGCAGAGCCCCACTAGAGAAGATAAAAGAGGCACACTGCCACCATCTTGAAAACTGGGCAGGAAAGTGCTCCTACTTGATTACTACAGAACAATAGACCTGACCCAGTCTCTGTGACAGACAGATTAACTACTTCATGGTTGATCATGACCCAGAGGGAATATTCTGAAAGCACAAACTCTGGAGAGAAGGACAAGTCCTGAGTCTCAGGTCCCCACCACAGAATTCTGATTCAGCAGCAGGACAAAGGGTGTGGTCAGAAAAGGACAAGGAAGGTCTCCAAAGAGATCAGTGCTCCGCATTCTCCACTTTATTTGACTCTCAAAACTATAAGAGACAGTAAAGCTACCCATCCATAGATCTTTTTCAAAACAGAACAAATTCAGAGCCCTGATCAGGGAAAAAAAGAGAGTTGAGCAAACATCAGAAGTGAAACCCTCTCCCACTCCACTGAATAATGGAACTAAAGAGAAAAGAAAGAGGTCTGTCACAAATGAGGAAAAATCAATAGAACAACACAGGTAATTCCTAGTGTAACAAAGAGAAAATGCCTGAGAAATCAGATTTTATGCCTGAGAAATCAAACAATAGAAAGTCAACAACTACTGGCCACAGAGTACACCAAGGATTAGGGAATGGATGGAAAGAGTAAATAAGACTCAAAAAGACAAGATTCAACACTGAAAGAACTTGTAACAGAGATTTTAGTCAGAAGAAATTATATCCAGCCAGGCTTGGTGGCTCAGCCTGTAATCCCGCAGTTTGGGAGGCTGAGGTGAGTGGATTGCCTGAGGCCACAGGTTCAAGATCCACCCGGGCAACTTGGCGAGACATCATCTCTACAATAAACCAAAAAATTAGCCAGGTATGGTAGCACGCACCTGTAGTTCCAGCTACTTGGAGCCTTCCTTCCTATGTGGAAGGATCGCTGGAGCCCAGCAGGTCAAGGCTGTGGTGGCTGGGAGTGGCCACTGCAATCCAGCATGGGTGATAGAGTGAGACTCCAACACACACACACACAAAAAGAAATTACATCCAGGAAATAAATGACAAGATAATAGGCATGGAAAGCAGAATTAATTAAGCGGAAGACAGAATCTCAGAACTTGAAAACCAGAACATGGAATCTGTAAATAAAAAAAAAAAAAAGAAAAAACAACAAACAAACAAACAAACAAACAAAAAACAAAACAGAAAACTCAGAAGGAAAGAACAAAGCCTCTAAGAGATGTGTGATTATATTCAGAGAACAAGTTTATACCTAATTGGTATTCTAGAAGAAGAAAGGGAAGTGGAGAACAATTTGGAGCAAGCATTCCAGGAAGTTATCCAAGAACACTTTCCCCATCTCACTAGAGATGTGACCATCCAAACACAAGAGATACAGAGAACCCCTGCAAGACATCAAATGAGAATACCAAACCCGCAGACACATAGTAATTCTCCTACACCAAGTAGGCACAAAAGAAAAAAATCCTAGAAGGCAGCAAGAGAGAAAGGGCAAACAACCTACTAGGGAAAACCAATAAGAATAGCCACAGGCCTATCGGCAGAAATACTATAAGCTACAAGGGACTGGAGTCCAATATTAAAAGTCCACAAATATAAACTATTTTGACCAAAAATTTCCTATCCAGCTGAGTTCAGCTTCCTCAGAGATGGAGAATTAAAATCCTTCCCAAACATCCATCCCTAAGGGATTATGCATCTTCCAGACCATTTCTACAGGAAACACTTAAAAAGGCATTAAACACAGAAGAAAGAAAAAAAGAATGACCATGTACTTCCCAAGAGAATAGCAGAATACAGAATCA
>NW_007129565.1:0-689 GCF_000164805.1 Carlito syrichta
TTCAAAATGTGGTACATATACATGATGGAATACTACGCAGCCATAAAAAAGAACAAAATCATGAATTTCACAGCAACCTGGATGGAACTAGAGTCTATAATACTGAGTGACTTCTCACAGAAACAAAGATCCAAATATCGCATGTTCTCACTCATATGATGGACCTTGAACATCCAATGTAATACTATGGGAAGATGACTGACGGTACTGGGAAACTATGGCTGGAGGGGGATGGGATTAACAGTAGCAAATATCTGTCTGGGGCTGGGAAAACACCTCTTATCAACAGGGTGCCTGAATGAAACATAATTGTACACCTAACTCTTAACTGTACCCCACAAAACCATAATAAAAAATACTGATTAATAAAAAAAGATTAATTATTTCTGTAACACAGAAGGATCTGGCATTTTACCAGGCATAATAAATATATGCTCAGGGTTCAAGAGACATACAACCTAAATGAGAAAGACAAATAGACGTTTTAAGAGCTCAAAGGGTAATTAGAACCTTGAATTGTAAGTCATCAGGTTTTCATATATAAAAAATGTTCTCCACTTTTCTTGCCTTAACAGTTCATAAATATTCCTGAAATGGGAAGGCTGACAATAAGAGCATTTTGTGAAACTGCATGCAAATGCTTGGAGATATTATCTATTTTAGTGAGTTTACTACTGGACAGCTGTTTA
>NW_007129566.1:0-764 GCF_000164805.1 Carlito syrichta
TTTAGGGTAAAATGAGTTATTTTGTTAAAGAGTTTGACATAATGCTTGGAACAGTGTAGAAGCTAATAAACAATATGTACAATTATTATTATTGTTAGTTTTTGCTTATATACCTTAAAAGTTCTTGTTGTAAAGGTCTTTCACTTCTCTGATTAGGAAGATGTCAAGGTATTTTATCTTTTGTGGCTATTGTGAATTTATCTGGGCTTCTTTTTGCTTATTGTTGGTGTATAGGAATGTGACTGTCTTTTGCACATTTATTTTATACCCTGAGAATTTGCCAAAGTCCTTTATCAGTGCAAGGAGGTTTTTGAAAGATTCTCTTGGGTTTTCAAGGTATAGAATCATGTCTTCTGCAAAGAGGGATAACTTGACTTCCTCTTTTCCTATTTGGATACTCCTTATCCTTCTCTTCTCTGATTGCTCTAGACAGGGCTTCCAAATCTATGTTGAACAGGAGGGGTGACAGTGGGTATCCTTGTCTTGTTCCAGTTTTCAAGGGAAATGGTTCCAATTTCTGTCTGTTTAGCAGTATGTTGGCTGTGGGTTTCTCATAGATGGCTCAAAACACTGTTCAAAGAAATCAAAGATGACACAAACAAATAGAAAAATATTCCATGCTCATGGATTGAAAGAATCAATATTGTTAAGATGTCCATCCTACTCAAGGCAATCTACAGATTTAATGCAATACCCATAAAATCACCACAGCATTCTTCTCAGACCTAGAAATGACAATACAGGAATTCATATGGAAACATAAA
>NW_007129567.1:0-742 GCF_000164805.1 Carlito syrichta
GAACACAGCTTACATGCTTAATACTATAATGCTTATAGTGGTACTCAGTTGAACAGGTTGATTGATACATTTTAATCCTGCCACCTCTCTTTAATCCTGCTCACCACCTACTGACATTATGAATTTTATGAATTCCTAGCCTGCATGTTCTTGCCTATTCCTGCATACTTGACTCTCAGAACTTGATTCCCAGATTCAGAATTGACTGTTTGCTGTTCCCCAAGAATCCTTATATCCCAACTGGCTCTACTTCTGCCTAGTTTCTCCTTGGAAGCTTGTCTCTCTCCCTTGCCACTTGACTCTCTCAGCTCAAATACATTCCCTCTAGTTTTTTGAACATGCTCTCCTCAGTATCTCATAACCCCCTTTTGTACTTCTCTTGAGGCTTAACCTATTCTGTTTATATTATGTTGATGACAACATTTTCTTATCTGCACTTCATGTGGGAAACCCCTCCTAGTAATGACTATGTCTTATTCTTCTTAGTCTCCGTTTCCTCATATTGCTATATGGAGCATAGTCTATGCTCAGTCAATAGATTGTTTAAAAATAACAGAAAAATATAGCTTCAGCTACTACAATGCCTTCAATTTTAAAAAGTCTGTGTTTGCTCCATGAAAGAGAGCTTTAAAGCAAAGAAAAGACATGTGTATGTGATTAATCTCATATCACTCTTTGCTTTCAAATTTCCTTCTACGTAGGAAAGAAAAAGGATGTGAACTCTGCCAGGCTGCCCAGTATC
>NW_007129568.1:0-3998 GCF_000164805.1 Carlito syrichta
GTGGGACATAGAGTTGCCTGCTCTGGACTCAACTCAGGAGGTGCCAAAGGTACCACCAGGAGATGTGGCCACTGAGGAAGAATAGGACTGATTCCTGTCTGCAGCTTACCTCTCTCCTGTCATCCCACTTCAAGGATCCACCTGCCGAAACACTTCACTCTACTGTTTTCCCTTAGAGCCAGGAACAGAAATACCATGTCTCTTGGTGGCAGATTCCATGCTTTGGGCCTGGTACCTGAAGACTGTCCCTGCCACCCACCTTTGGAGTCTTGAACCCCAAGACTTCCTGACACCTTCCACTGGATGATCCTATGACAAGCCATGATGTTACAGTAACACCTCGGCATTTGATCAGGTATAATGTGAGTTTTCCCTTCAAATCTCTTTGGGCATTTTACTTGTGCCTTCTCAATGAAATTGTACAAAATGCAAGATTATTTGTCATCTGTGTCCCTGCTGTAGCTATTGGGTAAGGATAAAGCACAGGGAAAGACTGGCTAGTTGCAAGTGCCAGGACTGGTATGGAAAACTCTGTCACCTGAATATACTGGTCACAGGGACATGGTGTCTACTCAAGGTGGGCAGGGGTCACCAAAGAAGTCATACATGCCAGGTCATTCATGCACTGGGTCTCTGTTGGGAGCCGGCCATGGAGGTTCACTGATTGTTAGGGGATCAGGTGGGCTGTTGAACCTGGGACCACTAGGCGAGTCTGGGAGCTGAAGACCCCATTTCCTTCCACATTGCTTAGCACTATAACCAGAAAAACCTCTGCACAGTGAAGCAAAAAAAACACTGAGATGCAGGAAACAGGGGCAGCTAACTTTAGAATAGTATTGTCCTTACTTTCCACTTCCCAGTTTGTGGTTTCAGCCTTTTGAATTAATAGTTTGATTCTGAGTCATGTCAAGAGGGCTTGTTTCTAGGTTACAAGTGGTATTTGTCATTATAGTTTAATTTTAAATTACTGTGATTGTGTAGTAGCTGTGTTCATTGAAGTCGTTTTTTTATTAAACATAAAATTAAGTTTTACATGATTTAGAAATAAGATTTTAATTAGAAATAGGATCCAGGATACTAAAGACGAAAAACCTCATACATGAAAGAATGTACACCTGCAGTGCCTCAGGAGGATTACCTGATGAACTTTGCTCAGAAGAAGTGCTTGGTGAAGCTTGCTCTGTTCAAGATGGAAGACAGCACACATGAAAGACTTTATATTCCTGGACTTATATTCTTGGATTTAATACTTATATTTACATAAATTACGATACTATAAGTTTAGGTTTATTAATATAGTTAGCATTAAGTAAGGTTATATGATTGTAGAAGCTAGAAGTTTTATGATAGAATATATTTAGTTAAAATCATTATGGTGGCCAGGCTCAGTGGCTTAGCCTGTAATCCCGTGCCTTTGGGAGGCTGAGGTGAGTGGATTGCCTGAGCCTGCGAGTTCGAGACCTGCCTGGGCAGCGAGACCTCATCTCTACAATAAATCAAAAAATCAGCTGGGCGTGGTAGCGCATGCCTGCAATTCCGACTACTTGGAATGCTGAGGCAGAAGGATCGCCGGAGCCCAGCAGGTCAAGGTTGCGGTGGCTGGGAGCGGCCACTGCACTCCAGTTTGGATGACTGAGTGAGACTCCAACTCAAAAAAAAAAATCATTGTAGTGGTTTTGGGTTTAAACATTGAGTGATGTTATTTCAAGATGATGTAAAGCTGTAAAACAATTAAGGGCACACAAGAAACTGGTTTGGGGAACATTAATCAAGCATAAGAAACAAAAAGATACTTTGTAGTTGTTCTTTTTCATGTTTGAGAAAACATCTGCTTGAGAGTGGGGGGCATCATTTGTGCACCTGGACCTGTTCAGGCACATGAAAGGCACATGCTACCCTTTGTGTCCTGTGATGATGACTTTGCAGAATTTGGGGATAAAAGCCAACTGCTAACTCTCAATAAATGGCCTCTCCTCAATTCTCAGAACAGTTGTCCAAGTCTCTCTCTCTCTTTCTCACATCACTGACACCATCTCCACCCTCGGGAATCTCTGGACTCCACTGGAACTGGACTCCGACAGGTCTCCAAGAGAGATAGCCAACAAGCAGCAGTTCTGAAAACTTAGTCTGGAAAATTCTTCTGTTGGTGGCCATGGCACACCTTTCCTTGAGTTAATTCAAAGGCCTTCACACTCTTTTCACCTACAAGTTGCTCTAGTTTATCTCAGCATCTCTTCTTCTCAAATATTCCTATAATATTTGGCATCCAGCAATCTAGATCCTCTGTCTCTCTCAGGTGTACATAAAATCCCAGGGAGCATCCCTTCAACCTTAAAATTCTCCAGAACTTGCATTTCTAGTGAACATAGCTGAGATGAGTGCTGGGGTGGAGGATGAAGGGAGTTTTCACCTGGGCACAGGAAAACTAACCCCCCAGCACTTATGGTGCATCCCTTCTGGTCTCCAATTCCAGAGTGGGCTTGCTTGCTTGCAGACCTTAATCCAACTTGGTGACTTTCTAAGTCCCCTTATCCCCCAACAGGAAAAGGAACTGAATAGTTGTAGCTTCCATAACCTGTGGTTGACAAGGACCAGTGACAAAAGACCTATGCCCAGTAATTTTTGAAGTTCAGAAAATGGTAGCTGTGAGTCAGGTTTGTGCACTGCTTACCAACTTGTCTGAATCTGGTAAGACAGAAAATGGCAACCAGCAAGTGATATGCAGTAAGATTATCCTCAAAGGTAGGCAGTAAAGGTCAGCAGAAGCTGAGAATCCATTGTGGTCTGATCTCCAATAGCTCAGATGGCTGCCTATGTTGATGGAGTCTTGGCTACCCCTGAATGTGGAGCCCCAAACAGCAACCTACCTTGGGTTTTTCCTCTTTCTCTGATTACTCTACTTCCACTAAAATTCCTCTCACCAGTAACCATTTTATTTTTAATGCATATTCTTGTATCATTCAGTCTTCTGCTATGTGTTATATTCTTTTGTGTAGGTATATTTCAATTTGTGTAACATTATTGCATTTTACACCTTATGTTAATTCCTCTCATTTGAAAGCTTCTGATATATAGTTTGTCATCTTATATGTACATTTCATCTGCTGCTTCCAACTCTGGCACATAAACCTGTATGTGTCTCTGACACATTTTACCTCTCTGTTGACCCATGGTGGACATTCACTTAGTCACTTAGTCACCAATAGCAAATACAATAGCCCTTTATGAACCTGTTAGAGATTTTCTACACTAATTTTCACATTTTTCTTTTAATAATTTTCCTCATGAAAATGATGATCAGACATCTCTTTTGTATTGGTTTATCCAGTTTTGTTCTTTCAAATGTTCTGTCTTCTTTCAAAATTATTCTGAGTAATTTGAAGGAATATGCTAAACCAAATGTAGCACTAGAGCTACTCTGGTTTTCTTTAGCTTACTCTGTAACTCATAATTCCATCAATGTGGAAAGGCAGTAAAATGCTACTAATTGAATTTGTCATCGCCCTAAGAGACTACCAATTTTAAAATATATAACTATTTCAGATATTAAAATGGAAAAGTCTTACCTTCAAGTTGATTGCATTTATATATCCACCTTTTTGTTTTCAACTCTTAGTGTCACATTATTTTGTTCACTTCTTGTAAATTGCAAAGAGCTTAACATTGTCATTTTTTAAACATATCAGTATGATTATATTTGCCTTTTCACCTGGTCGTTCAATACATTAAAAAGATTATGTAAGTCAGAAAATCATCTTCCCCACTCCTCCAGTTTCTATAAGGTGTAATTTCCCATAAATAACTTCATCTTCCTGCCTCATCTTTTATTTCTCCCTACAGATTAAGTGGTTATTTGTGACAGACATTCAGTGAAGGGTATTTTCTGCTTTACCTTATTTAGTTCTCAATGGGAAACTGGCACAGAGAACTACCCAAGCCAAGAATATTCTGGTTGTAGAGTTTGGGTGGAGGTCTGTACATAAGTCTGATCCCTCCCC